>NC_052616.1:10371829-10483318 GCF_016545825.1 Eucalyptus grandis | reverse complement strand
ATAAAAAATTAATTAATTAAAAAGAGGAAAATAAAATAAAAAATAAAATAAAAGTAAAGCAAATAAGAGTGTCAGAAGAAATTTTTACCATCTATGTTTGTAAAATTTACGATTCATATAGGCATTTATACCAAGTTATATATATAATATGATGTAAATACATTCAGCTTTATTATTATAATCACTAAATAGTTAAATAATATAACAGAATCCCCTGAATTTTATATTCAAGAATCTAGTCCTATCTTAATTAAAAATCCAAACAATCAAACGTAACATTTGATTATAAAGCCAAACTAGACAAATCTATATCCGCTTTGGTGTCGGGGAAGTCACGTGAATTTATGGGGGGTTCAGCTCAATTCCTTCTGCCCTTCTCAACTTCCATGGCGTTCCCGATTGATGTCTCAATCTGTCCCCGCGAGTCGTGCAACCATACAGCCTAGAGCCGCGCGTGATTGGCAACGTGAACGAAATCAAGTAAGCTGTAATGTCGAAAGAACACACGAGGTTCTTGTTCTTTGACAACCTTAGAATTTCCCCAGACGTGCAACCGGAATTTGCTGTCCGAGGCAACTTTCCAGTTCCACAAACGCCTCCCCCGATCGATCGCTCGGTCGGTATGCGAATGGACAGACTTTGCCGACGACGAGGAGTCGTCAATCTCGAGGGAAGTTCACTGATGATGATGGTCTGGGTCTTGTGGAAATCCGGTGCGCGTCAGGTTTGCACTGAGATGAGATGATGATCCTTACCGAGTGCTGCTGACGTAGAAACGATAGAAAGTCCAGGAAAGTGGCCCCCAGGCTCAACTCGACTGGACTTTGCGCCGTGGCAGGGAAAAGGATCGGATAAGCCTGGTCAACTTTGCGTAACCTATGACGTAGCCACGACGCAACGACGATCGAATGCCTGCGGGATATCTCTTTCCGTAAGCTGGAAAAAGTAGGTACTAGAATCGGACTCCCTAGAGATAATTTCTCGATGTGCTCTTACGCATCCTCCACGCCTCGGCTAAGTTAAATGTCAGGCCGCCCCTTCTAGTTTCTACTACGTCCTTGATATTTATCGTTCGAAGTTGCCAGCTCCAAGAGTACAGAAACGCCTCTCCGACGATCAAATCCCACCGCCGAAGTTGCGATCGAGCTGTTCGACTCGAGCTCGCTCGTTAACCAGGTCTAATTCTAAGGCCGCGCTATATGGAGATCCATTTAATTCAAAGAGAAATCACCGTTTCTTCCCTTCTTTTCGTTCTTTTCTTGGTTCCTTTCTTAGGGAAGCTTGACAGATGCGTAGATAAATGACTCCAGATTTGGCGGAACTACGCACGACAGTAAAAACACCAGGGAAAAGAAAAGAAGAGAAAGAGCTCAAATTCCACCATCATCTTCCCTGGGAAAACAAGAAGTTACTGTTCTATCCCAATTAGAGGGCAAGAGCAGAGACCGACAGACGGGACAAGTCACCTGATTATGGTCCACCCAGCGATCCAAGCACTCCCTGTGGAACGCGTGCGAGCAGCTGCTCAGCTCCTGACCTCGTCCCTCCCCTCGATGCTGCTCAGGCACACCGCGCACCCTCCTCCGCCGCCGCCGTCGCCCTCTCCTCTGCAGCCACGCCTCTCCAGGAACCTCGCGTACTCGACGACGGGGACTTGGCTCTTGATCATGGCCGTCAGGGTCTGGACCGGGACTTGGACAAACGACGGCGACAAGCCGTCCATGATGATAATGGGGTCGGGGATAACTTCTCCTTCCTCTCCTTCTTCTTCTTCTTCTTCTTCTTGTTCCTCTCGATTATAAGGTTTGAGCAGGCCCAGATGAGCGAGGGCTGTGACGAGCGCGAGCTTGAGTAGGCACAGGACATCCATGGCGGTTCCACGAAACTCCATGAGAGAGAGAGAGAGAGAGAGAGAGAGAGAGACGCACACTAATGTGGATAAGAGGAAGAGGTGAAAAGAGTAGTCTATATGTTTCTTGAACCGGCCGTTGACGGAAAAAATAGTTTCTTTAATGTTAATACCATAAAAAGTCTAAAATTAGTAGTTTATATCTTGTATAATCCAAACTAATTTTCGAATAAATTAATAGACTCTTACCAAATTTATTACAAATTAATTTTTATATTGCGAATTGGTACACCATGCCTTTTACATGGTGCATCCAATTATTTGCTCTACACGAACTGCCTTAGCTATAGGGACATCCGTTAAGCCTTATATAAGGCATCTAAAACTTACTATTTAAATAGATGACTTTAATAAAATGCATTATTCTGTCATTTTAAATGTAATTTGAAAAGTATTATTTTCTCTTGTGGTCAACTTAACAGGACCATTCGGATAATTGAATTTGCACACATTTTTCTATAAAAGGAAAATGAGATGTATTAATATTAATTCATAAAACCCTTAATCTAATCATCCACTCCATCTCATATGAGCTAAACTTCCGAAAAAATGTACTCGAAAAAATTAATTGAGATGATTATTTATTTAGAAAAACTACACAAAATATCATTATTTAAATATCAGCATTACCTCGTGAATCCCTCAATAAGATTTGTATCAATTGAGGTGGGACAAAAACGTCACGATTTCGAATAATATAACCCTAGTTTGGCGAGAATGAACTGCTTGATTTAGATCTCAACCGTTCTGTAAATTGCTATCTTAATTCTGAAAATCAAGTATTAGATGTCACAAGATTGTCTTTATGTTCCAGAGCAACCGCCCATCTCACCTTTGCAATTCACCCTTTCGGACAAAATACGTACGCTGTAGGCTGTCGGGAGAGGAGGAAATTCCGTCATGTCGTGGGGGCCTCAGCCGGGGCCGCGTTTATTGCTCTCGTCAGTTCCTCAACGGCGGGCCGATCGATTCTGTCCCCGCAAAAAGTCACGCAAACCCGCAGTCCAGCACTACTGTAGCGTTGACACGATGCGTGAGTTGCTTTGGACCTCGATGGCTCGGTTCTTCGTGCTGCTGCGACTGCCGACGCAAGCCTAGCACTGCCGCAGACTTTGTCAAATGTGGAGGCGGGCTTGATCCTGATGGCTCGGTTTGTCCTTATAGGGAGAAACTGGATGCGAGTGACAGAGAGTCTTGGTACAAAACCAAATAACTTTCAAGTTTGCGAATCCGACTTTATCGTTGAACAGAACATGCAATAATTCTCCATAAGGCCCACCAGCAGAATACAGTATCCAATCACTTATGTGACACCTCAGGTATGCCACCCTCATTTACGTCATCTTAATAATTGTTAATTCTTCTTTAGTGCCGAGGCCTGTATAACATGACTTATGCAAATATGGACAATCGGAAGCATAATAGGTTGAAGTCAGTTTCCATTCATTGGTTTAGTTATTTAGTTACATAGGTGGCACACAACAAAACAACCTCCGATCCTAGACCTAGGGTAACAAAAAGATATCTACACTCCATCAGTGACACCCACACGTACCACAACATCCATCGCCCATCATGTGACCAAAACTCAAAAAGTGGCTATCGCGAATATCGTCGCCTTGAAAACTAACTCGCCTAGCCCACTACATCACACTCCATTCCCAACCGTCACTATCCCACTCCTCATCTAGGTCGCTGTACTCAGACGGTCCATTGCTGCTGCTATCGTCCTCAGCGTTGCTGCTATTGCTATTACTTTAGAACCTAAGAGGTCCCTTCAGCTCGTTGCCCTCCCAATAAAACGGTATGGTATCAACTGAGCGTAGCCTATATCTACCCAAACAGTAGACATATAACAAACACGCACCCGTTCGGACTCTGGAAAAGTAACGTCTTCGATATACATTCAAAATAACATGGCTGTCCATATCGAGCCAAAGGAGGTACGTTCATTGTTCTTAATTATTTGAAGATTTGAAATACAGCAAGAGTAAGCCAAAGCTTAGCAAAAGATAAGACAAATTCATAAATCAATCGATCCAACGCACTCTCGATTCCTAAGACTCACCTACCACAATCCTATAATGCAACTAGCAAACAATCAGTATCTATGATGCACTCACAAGTACATGCAGCACACAAAATGCAATAGCTTTTAGCCCAAGTTTCATTTACACATACCATGTCATTTGGTCCACCTCTATCTCACGGTTCAACCAATGGGAAGTCGGTACTATGCAGATCACTTCCGACCTATCACACACGACCGGATTTTTGGGGAACCCTATTGCCCCCAGACTTCCCACTCCAGGACATTTAGGGACACACACAGTATCCTAGGAAACTCTTAGAACATCCATTCCAAGCCATCATCTAGGAACTTCTAGGGTACCATGTTATCCCTCAGACATTTAGGTGCTACAAACCCTGTTACCCCCAGTAGCCCAATCACATCACCCCGGGTTGCCATCCGTAACCTCATACTTATGCATCATCACATGCTCGGCATACACATGATGTGACATTGCATTCCATCAATTTCATTCATAGGCTATAACATGCAACTATTGCAACACTTAATACCTCATGCACACTCAATAGCCAAAATTACAGATTCTGCCACTACATTTAATAATTTGAAAATATCACCGACTGACATCACATCACAGTAAATCATATCTTGTTGGAAATATTAAAGTGTGCTGGTTGACTCTTCAGAAGACATCATTCCAAGATTTCCTCGTTTTCCCCTCATAAAAACTCCATCTTTAAAATCGGTTAGAAAACGGCAGTTTTCTCGATTTTGAAACCACTTCAATTAAAATAGTAAATGAATTCAAAAATTTTAATTTTTGGATATGTTTGCAAAAAAAGACCTTGACAAAGATTTCTCATGAAAAGACCAGGTCAAAATCGACATGCAAGCTTGTCTTTCTTTGAACTTGAGGCAAAACAGAGGAGCAAAATAAAATAGGTAGATTTTCGGAAATAGTTTCCATAGAGTTAAAATCACCTTTAAAAATTCTCATTTTGGGTATGTTGTAGACTAAATAATTTTGAACAACTTTTATGAAGAAAATTTATCAAGATTCTGACTAGAAAAATCCATATAAAATCAGGAAACGGTAAAGGTCATCATTTCAATAGTACTGGACAGTAGGAAAATGAAGAAAAATAAAACTATTTGGCCAACCAAATTGACTCCGAAAAATCTGAAATGTAACTATGTTAAACTTTAGGATATTAGAAACAACTTTGAAGAAAGAAACTTCTTGAGATCTGGTCTAGAAAAGTTGCAGCAAAAATAATGAACCGAAAGGTACCGCATGCACGCGATTTTCGGGGCTTAACCTCAAGTACACGAATTCCATTCTTTTGTCACCTCATCAACATCCACTCACCAAAACAACATACAACAAGCTAAAACAGCCATTCAAGACTTCATCTAAGGTTCATTTCACTACCATAAGCCACAGATAACACATGCAAAGCACAATCTTAGCATCTAGCTTACCTCCTCAACCATCCATGGCATGCAAGAGCCAAAGATCACTAGAAATCAAATGCAACCCATAAAAATGACTCAAGTCTCTCTTATAAGCCTCGACCAAGGTCGTTCATCGTCGGATCATCGGCTTGGTTGCTCAAACACAAAGAAAAACAACAAATCCGAACAACAACACTTCAAGCCCCACAACATCATCTACCATGATCTAAGCTAGCAAAACCAAAGAAAGAGAGATCAAGAGGCTTAGGAATAAGTCCTATCTCCTTGCCTTGAGATTAAACTTCACTTGTGATGAAGATTTGAGCAAGAAACGGCAAGATAGGGAAGAAAATGGAGAAGAGAGGGTTCGATGATGGAGCGGCCAAGAGAGGAGGAGAGAAATGAAGAGAACTCTTGGCCAAAATGAAGAAAATGAGGGAGAGGAAAAGAGAGAAAGGCGTCGGTCATGCTTAAGAAAAGATGGGTGTGTACTTGGCTCGTTGAACACATTTCATGCATGAAAATCTATTGGCTTGGGTACTATTCAGCCATGATTACATGCATTTAATCATCCAAGGGCAAAAATAAAATTTTGGAGGCTAAGATTAGGCAATAGGTGTCCGGCCATAGGGTGATTAAACTTAGCACCCACTTATCTTACCCTAATTTAATCATCCATTATATAGTATAAAGTATATTTTAGGGTATAATGGCCATATTAATTAAATTGATCATAATATTCTAATTTTATGCAAGAATATAGCCTAAACGATATTCTGAAATTATCCAATGAGCTCTCCTATACTCTTGAACTCAAATAAGTCAAACAAATCTTTCAAAGGTGTCTCGAGATATTGATATTTCAACCTCGTTAACCTTAAGCCTTTCTAGAATTCTCACTAATTTAGTGGGTGAAAATTCTGGATGTCACAACTTCGTTGTGCCAATATTAGCAAGCACATCAGTAGGCCAATTGCCATCTTGAAAAGTATCAAGTATTTTGAACTTAAAATAGCCCGGTAGTTTTTTGATATCTTTAAGTAGTCGGTCCAACGTTATTTGCTATACTCTCTTGGTTGAAAACTTCGGCGATAATTTTGGAGTCCGTCTCGAAGGTGAGTTTATGAAAACCGTGCTACTTTGCAATGGCAAGTCCCAATTATAGCATCCATAGTTTTGCTTGTAAAGATGAACATATTCCACCATATGAGGTAAAATCGTCAAGCTAGTCACCCCCTTCATTTGAGAATCATCATCCAACTCCTACAAGTCATGGATTACCTTTATATTTGGTTTAATCCAAACCAAAGGTGGAGGAACTCAAGTAACCGTAATGGGAGAAGTACATGATCTGCTTTTAGGTTAGTTGATCATAAGCATACCTCGATTTCCCTTTGCATGTGAGTGGATTACTTGTACAAGGTTGGAAGGAAAATAAAGCTTTCATGGAAAAGTGCTTGTTTTGCCATTGCCAAAAATGCCATATATTCACACCAAAAATAGTATTCCAATTATAGAGGAAGTTGATTCTCCTGTTGTCAACCAAGTTGGATTTCAACTATTGAGATAAATTCATTAAAGAACTCTTCAAGACAATATTGTGGAATGAGTACAATCTATGTTCCAACTTGACAATCCCATAACACATGCAAAGTCGTTTCCTTGAAGATTCACTTCACGGGTAGTAAGGGTTACCTCTCGGATCGTGGAAAATTACTAGAAAAGTCATAAACCTAATACAATTGTGCTGACTCAATCATAACATTTTCTGTCAATGGAGTCGAAATTTTTTTATTTGTAGCAATTCATTTTTTTTTTTTTCCAAACAATTTTGGCTAGAAAATCATTTATATAAATACTGGCCATTCTACATAGCACCAATGGCGTTGACGTGAAATTTTTTTAATAATATTTTAATTATTTATTTATTCTTTTCATTTTTTTCCATTTTTTTTTCTGTTCTTTCTCCTTCCCTTCTTTCTTTCTCTAGTTGGTGTTTGAAGGCATGTTTGGTAACGATTCTGTTCCCAAGAAGCTTGATTACGATAAGAAATGATTTTTTTACTTTGTTTCCCCGGAAACAATTACTAAGCATTTTAAGCCGTTTGGTGCTTGTCAAAATTTCTAATTACGGAATATAATTGCGTTTGGGACCGTACTCATTAATTCTGTTCCAAATCAATTTCTTTTAATTTTTAAATTTTTTTTCTTTTTTTTTTTTCCTTTTTTCATTTTTTTCTTTTATTTTTTCCTCTTTTTCTTTTATGTTTTTCCTTTGTCTCTCTTGTTCTTCTTCTTCCGATGGCCGGTCTAGCGACCGGCCAAATGAGGGCAGTGAGTCGCCGGCCCTCGTCGAGCCTTCAGGCGGCAAGGCGAGGCTCGCCCAGCCACCGCAAGACTCGGCCTCGGCGGTGGCCAAGGCGGCCTCAGGGCTAGGCGAGGCCCACCTAGCCACCGACAAGGCTCGCCCAACCCCACCGAGGCTCGACCTCATTAGATCTCGACCTCGTCAAATCTAACAAGGTCTAGCCTCGTCGGTGGCCGGGCCGGCCTTGCCGATGGCTAGGCGAGCCTCGCGGGGCCGGCGAGGCCGCTTGACCACCAACGAGGCCGGGGGAGCCTCATCGGTGGCTGGGCTTGCCTCCGGCGAGCTTGCGGATCGGTTGCCGACGGACCAGGTGGCGGACCGCGATTTAACAACGGGGAACAACGACGGATGACAACCGCGGGATGGTGGTAGATGAAGAAGAGAGAAATACGATTTTGATTCTTAGATTTGTTCCGGAACAAGAATCAACTTTTTTTTTTTTTTTAATTCTTGATTCTATTCCAAATCTAATTCTGGGAACAAAATTTTACTGAACAAAAATTTTACTAAACGCGATTATGTTCCCAACTGTTTCCGAGAACAAAAAATCAGAATTAGGCCTTTGTTTGGATGGTTACCAAACAAGGCCTGACTCTCTCACAACCAAGAAAGGTTGGGGCCGGTGAGGTCATGCCTTGCCCAGGCCAGCCCGTGGCGAGGGTGGCCTCACGTTGATCTACCTTCACTAGAGTCAGTGAGGGTAGCCTTTTCAACCCTCGTCTTTGGGTGATCACTAAGGTTCGATGACCAGCTAGAAAAAAAAAGTTATTATAAAATAATAAAAGTTATTTACGTCATTGCCGGTGGCATCACGTAGGATGTGGTCAGTGTCCATATGCGAGCGAACTTCAATCAAAATTGGCTGGATAGAGTGAACTGACGCAAATGCAATAAATTTAAAACTCAATTAAAAAATATTTATGATTGAATTAACAAAATTATAATATTTTTAGTCTTTCCTCTCAAATTGCGAGTGTGCTACTGCTACGGGCGATTCAATCCCGCCGCCGAGGTCGAACTGTTCGACTCAAGCTCGCTCGTTAACCGGTTCTAATTCTAAGGCCGTGCTATATGGAGATCCATTTAATTCAAAGTTTATTAAGACCTTCTTGAGACTAGTTCGTAATCGTCGTGTCTCCCTTTCTTTTTCGTTCTTTTCTTGGTTCCTTTCTTGGGTAAAGCTGAAAACAGATGCGTAGATAAATGACACTCCGCGTTTGGTGGAACCACGTATGACAGAGAAAACACCAGGGAAAAGAAAAGGAAAGAAAAGCGCTCAAATTCCATCATCTTCATCCCCGGGAAAACGAGGAATTACTGTTCTCTCCCATTTTGAAGGCAAGAGCAGAGACCGACAGACGGGACAAGTCACCTGCTTGTAGTCCACCCATCGATCCAAGCACTCCCTGTGGAACGCGTGCGAGCAGCTGCTCAGCTCCCTGACCTCGTCCCTCCCTCGATGCTGCTCAGGCACACCGCGCATCCTCCTCCGCCCTCTCCTTCACGGCCACGCCTCTCTTGGAACGTCGCGTACTCGACGACGGGGAGTCGGCTCTTGATCATGGCCATCAGGGTCTGGACCGGGACTTGGACGAACGACGGCGATGAGCCGTTCATTATGATAATGGGGTCGGGGATAACTTCTCCTTCCTCTCCTTCTTCTCCTTCTTCTTCTTCTCGTTCCTCTCGATCATGTGGTTTGAGAAGGCCCAGATGAGCGAGGGCTGTGACGAGCGCGAGCTTGAGTTGGCACAGGACATCCATGGCGGTTCCACGAAACTCCATATGAGAGAGAGAGACAGAGAGACTAATGTGGAAAAGACGAAGAGGTGCAAAAAGTAGTTTATATGTTTCTTGAACCGGCTTTTGACGGCAAAAATATTTTTTTAAGTTAATATCACAAAAAATTTAAAATTAATACTTTGTGTCTCGTATAATCCAAATCAAATTTCACATCACAAAGATTCTAAATTAATACTCTTATCAAATTTATTATAAATTAATTTTTATATTGCGAATTGGCACACCCGTGCCTTTTACACAGTGCATCCAGTTGTTTGCTCTGCACCAGCTGCCTTAGCTATAGGGACATCTATTAAGCCTTATTATTATTGTTATAATAATATATATCTTAGGCATTTCAAACTTACTATTTATAAAATGCATAATTATGTCATTTTAAAAGTGATTTGAAAAGTGTTATTTCCTCTTGTAGTCAACTTAACAAGATCATTTAGATAATTGAATTTGCACACATTTTTCTGTAAAAGGAAGATGCGATGTATTAAAATTAATTCATAAAACTCTTAATCTAACCACTCAATCCGTCTCACATGAGCTAAACCCCCCAGAAAATCTACTCAAAAAAATTAAATGAAACGATCACTTACTTAGAAAAGCTACGCAAAAGAATTATCATTTAGAGATTGGTATTACCTTACGAATTACTCAAGAAGATTTCTACCTCTCTCGAGAAGGGACAACAATGCCGCGCTATCAAAGAATATAATCCTACTTTGGTGAAAACAAACCACTTAATTTAGATCTTAACAGGTGTGTAAATTGCTATCTCAATTCTGAAAATCAATTATTAGATGTCATACGATTGTCTTCGTGTTCTAGAGCGGCCCCCATCCCACTCTTTGCAATTCACCCTTTCGGACAAAAACACGTACGCTGTTGGCCATCAAGAGAGGAGGAAATCACCTCCACGTCGTGGGGGCCTCAGCCGGGGCGGCCTCAGCCGGGGCGGCCTTTATCGCTCTTACCAGTTCCGTAATGGCGGGTCGATCGATTCTGTCATCGCGAATCACGCAACCGTACAGTCCGGCAATGCTGCAGCGTTCACATGATGCGCGAGCAGGAAGCTCCTTTGGATTTTGATGGCTCCGTTACTTGGTGCTGCGACTAGCAACGCAAGCCTCGCACGGCTGCAGAATTTGTCAGTGTGGGGGCATGCTTGATCCTGATGGCTTGGTTTGTCCTCATAGAGAGATTGGATGTGAGAGAGAGAGAGGGATTCCTAGTAACTTTGAAGTCTCGAAAGACCACAAGTAGGATGCGGTACCCAATTCGTTCGTTGTACCAATATTAGCAAAGCACATCGACAGGCTAATTACCTTCCTGAAAAGTATTAAATATTATAAACTCAAAATAAAAGTTGAGTAGTCTTTTGATATCTTTAAGTAGCCGATTCAGTATTATCCGCTATATTCTCTTAGTTAAAATATTCAGCGGTAATTTTGGAGTCTATCGATAATGAATTTATGAAAATCATGTTGCTTTGTGATGGTAAGTCCTAATCATAGCGCTCATAGTTCTGTTTGTAAAAACAAACATATTCCAACAAATGAGGTAAACCCATCAAACCAATTATCCCCTTCGTTTTGGAATCATCCTTCAACTCCTACAAGTCAAGTATTACTTTTAGATACTCTTATGTATATTCAGTTTAATCTACATCAAAGGTGGAGGAAGTCAAACAATTGTAATGAGAGAAGTACATGGTCAACCATTGGGATTCGCCCGATAGCCACCCTTCCAACATGGAAGGGAAGGTGAGGATTTAAATCCCCACCTCTAGGGAGGGATGGGGTGGGGACGCGTAAGTTTCAGGAGTGGGTTTCGACTCTTTACCCCTTGCATGGCGGGCGAAAGTCTGAGAATGAGTGATTGTAGAGTAGGAATAGAATAGAACTGACCAAAAAAAAAAGTACATGGTCCACTTTTAGGCAAGTTGTTCATGGCAAAGCTCTAATTTCCCTTCATATGTGACTAGACTACTTGTACAAGGTTGAAAGGAAAAATAAAGCTTTCTTAGAAAATGACTTGTTTCACCATTGCCAAAAAAGTCATATTCACACCAAAAATAGTACTCCAATCATAATGGAAGTCGATTCTCTCGTTGTTAGCTAGATTGGATTTCAACTCTTGAAATAAATTCATTAAGGATTTGTTCAAGACTATTGGGACAAATATAATCCATATGTTCCGAATAACTGGACATTCCCACAAGACATGTAAAGTTGTTTCCATTGAAGATTCACATGCAAATTGTAAGGGTTACCTCCTAGATTGTAGAAATTATTAAAAAAATCGTAAACTCATTACAATTGTGTCGATTCAATCATAAACATTTTTTGTTACCAATTAAGTCATAAATATTTTTTTTTTGTACTAATTCAATCCATCCAATCAATTTTGACTAAAAAAAAATCACTAACATAAATAATAGTCATCTTACACAATGCCACTAGTGTTGACATGGAAAATTTTTGTAATATTATAATTATTTGTTTTTTCTTTTCTTTTCTTTCTCCCTTTTTTTTTCCTCTCTTTCATTTTTATTTTTCCTTCCCTTATTTTTCCTTTAGCCAATTGTCGAACCTCAACAACCAACATAGGCAAGGGCCAACAAGGTTTCGTGCCTTGCCTAACTTGTGGCAAGGGTGGCCTCACATTGATTTACCCTCACCAAAGGCCAAGAGGGTGGCCTTACTAACCCTTGCCTCTAGCTTATCACTGAGGTCCAATAACCAGCTAGAGGAAAAAGGAAGGAAAAGGATTATTATAAATTGGCCAATGACCAACGACGACACTTAGGATATGGTCTATATTTATATCAGCAAATTACAATCAAAATTAGCAAAATGAATTAAACGAATATGAATACAATAAGTTTAAGCCTCAATAATAATAACAATAACAATAATAATTTATAATTGAATTGATATAATTATAATAAATTTAGTTATTCTCTTGATAATGTCTTCTTTCCTCTCACGTTGTCAGAGTCAGAGTTTCCCAAACAGATCGTGCCAGGTGGCCGGCGATGCGATGGGGGTTTCTGGAAAGAAATCTCATTCGTTCCTCTCACTACCCTCCACTCCCCATGTTACGTCCTTGATTGCCGACCATGAGTTGTCGCTTCTGGGTCTCGTGAAAATCCAGCGCACGTCGTGCTTCGTGCTCGAGGCAATCCCGCCAATGGCATCCCGAGAAATCCGTCGACGGACCCATGGAAGAAAATCTTGGAACGACTTTGTATTTCATTTTGGCTTTTTAAGTGGGTCGAGAGATTCGACAGTCCAGAAGCATGCCTTCCGCGCTGATTACTTTAATATCTTTTGTTTTTTTTCCGACGGAATTGAGATCCGCGCAGAAGCAGCATTCCTCCTCTCGTTCTCTGGATGAAGTGATATTTCTTTATATCCTTAGGATACGCCAAGTGCCCACGCCCTCCACGCTGAAACGGACGTCGCCAAGGTGACGGGAGGAGAGCGGCGCCGGCCGTCGACCCACGTGCGTGCCGAAGAACGCGCCCCGTGGGCAGAGCGCTAGCGCTTCTTGTCGCTGGCCCACGCTCCCGCACCAGCCCCTGCGCAGAAATTGTAGAGAGGAAAGTGTGAATCTGCTCGTGGTCGGGTGCGATCGGGCCTAGTAGCGAAGCAGGGCCCCCCTCGCAAAGCTCGTCCACGTTATTCACGAGCACGAGGCTTTTGGGGGAACCCGACACTTGAACAGCGTAAATAACAAATTTTGTCCGCGAGAAGGGGAAGGAACAGAGCTTCGGTCAAGCTTAGTGGGAATGCCTGCTCGCTTAAGCATTTTGTCAAACGGTTGGCTTGCGCAATGTGGTAGTCCGTCCCCACTTAAAAGATCCCAACTTGCGAGTAAAGAAGACAGAAAATCAACTCGCGGTGAACGAATGGCAGTAACGGCATATCAACAGCACTAACATTGGAAGCACATCAACACCACCATCGACAGCAATTCCTAAAATTACTGCATTTGATTCAACAGAATACTAACAAGCAACAACAATACATAGAAGAAACCCAACGCCGAGCCTCGTCAGCCTCCGAACCCGTACAGGGTCCGGCCCTGCCGCTTGAGCGCGTACACCACGTCCATGGCCGTCACGGTCTTCCGCCGGGCGTGCTCGGTGTAGGTCACGGCGTCGCGGATCACGTTCTCCAGGAAGATCTTGAGCACCCCGCGGGTCTCCTCGTAGATGAGGCCGCTGATGCGCTTGACCCCGCCCCGGCGGGCCAGCCGCCGGATGGCCGGCTTGGTGATGCCCTGGATGTTGTCCCGCAGCACCTTCCGGTGCCGCTTCGCGCCTCCCTTCCCCAGCCCCTTCCCTCCCTTCCCTCTTCCCGACATCTTCTCTTCCTCTCGCGGAGAGCTTCCTCCTTCCTCGCTTGCCGAACGGAGAGTTCTGCGACGTCGATGAGCTTCGAAAATGGAGATGCAGATGGAGATGGTGATGGAGATGTACGTATATATATGGTGGGACGAGATTTGAATGTTTTCCGATTTTGGCGCTTACTTTTTTGCATTTTGGAGGTCTTCTATTGCGCGGAGAGGCGGGGGGAAATCTGGACCGTCGGATGTTCTCGGGTAATCGACGGCGGGAGAAGTCGATCCGCGTGCTCGAATAAGAGTTCATCCCGACCGTTCATCAACGCTATCCAACTGTTCCCGATGAATGAGTCTTAAAGCTAATGATGCCCCTCCTCCCCAAGTGGGGTGACTAGCACGGGCCACCAGGCCCACTACTAGCGGACAAAAAGAAGCACGTAATTTCCACTTATTTTCCGTCCAAAAGTTGAGAAAATAAAATGTCATCATTTAAATTTCGAAAATTTATGGAAAAAACGAAACACGAATCTTAAAGAAAATTCATTTTTTTTCCTAATGATAAAACAATGTCGATTATAATCAATAACTTAAGTCATAGTCAATGAATAATTACTCTTGATTTTATTTTTTTGGGTTAAAATCACAAAAATCTAAGGAGCATGACAACCATTTTGTTTCAAAAAATAGTTTATGAAATATAAATAAATTTTTATATTTCTATTTTTATAAGAGTTCTAAACAAAAATAACAGTTTGATAACGACACAAAATTTTTTTTCTAAGAATTTAACGACACTAAATTTCTTCCTATAAGACGAGGCGGACCGGTGGATAGCGTTGACGAAAGGCGGTGGCTGCGACGGCCGGTGACCAAGCCGGGCGGCGAGGCCGGCGGGCGGCGCGACCAACGAACGGTAGTCGGTGGCAAACGAGATGAAGGACCAATTGACAAACGATGAAAAAAAAAAAATATTTCTCATTTTTGTTCGAGAAATAGAAAAATATAAAATTTCTACTTATGATTTTTATTCAAAACCTATTTCGGAATAAAAATCTATTCTGAAAAATAGAAAAACGGAATAAGTTTATCAAGCGAATTTTTATTTCAAAAAGCAGTGCGGAATAGAAAAATTGTTTAAGGAGAAATAAGTAATTGTTATGCACCGCCTAAACTGATACATCCATTACAAGTTTCCCTTAAACTAATTTTTTTACCACCGAAAGCCCAAAACTAGTATATTTGTAACAAATTTACTACAAACTAATTTTTTAACCATCAAATACCTTTAAATTGATGTTACAAATTTATACTCCGTTAGTACAAAAAATCACAAACTTCCACGTATTATTCAATTCAATAATTTAATAATAAAATTTAACGAAACTAATGGGAGAATAAATTTGTCACGGATATATTAATTTGAGGATAATTAGTTTGAAGAAAATTTATCGTGAGTGCACCAATTTAGAGTTTTCAAAATATTAATCCAATTTTTTTGCCCGACCTCAATTTTTATAGTTGAACGCGGTAGTTTTTGTGCGTAAAAACAAACAAATTTCTTGGGGTGTGCAACGGAAACCGCCCGAACCGGGACCGGACCAGACCGGACCAGACCGGCCGGTTTTGGGCGGTTCCCACAGTCGGCGGTCCGATTCCCGGTTCCAAGGTGGGAACCGGACCAATTTTTTATATATAATTTATATACATATAATATATAAATATTATATATAAAACTTGTTGCAATCGAAATTGCAATTGAGGTAACAACCTCTTACGTGGCCAAAGAGACCATCAAAGCTCTTAGAAAACTTATTTATTAGTTTTATTTTCTACTCGACGTGGGATAAGGCTCTAGGAGTTCCTCATGCTCACTCTCTCTCTTGCTCCCCTCACTTGCAAACGACAAGGCACTTCAAGCCTCAAAGAGTCCGATATCGACTAAACATTTAAAGCATAGACGAGATTGTCTATAAAACCTAAGCCGCACAGATTTATGCTTAAAATTAATAGTGAAACACATAAATTATTATTAATATTCATGCAAGTGAAGTTTGAATATTTTCGCGTGAAAACACGTGTGAGTAGTTTTATTAGATCGCACAGGAACCGAATGAAATGATCGGTCCGGAGCATGGTCTTTTTTTAATGAATGGTCGTTATTTAGTGAAAAAGAAAGTGCCGATCCTATGGACCAGACCCGGACCGGACCGGAACCGATGGTCGGTCCACGGTTCCCAAAATTGGGAACCGGTTTTCCCGGTCCGGTTCCGGTTCCACCTTGGAACCCGGACCGAACCGGAACCGATCACCCCTACAAATTTCATATCTTGCGGTTTAGTATGAAGCTCGCAACGGCAGTGACCTTAGTCCAGCTTCTGCACTCGTGCGCAACACGAATCTCTCGATCGCACTATCAACTCATCGATTAAGCTTTGCTATCCACTTCAAACTTCACGTAACGTGCATTTTAATTACTCGAGTCGGCTCGATGGATGGCCTGACATTTCGTCGTAATCGGAAAATACGCACGGCTCTGGAAATAGCTCGTGGATGCGGCCGCCATGTCGATCGAAGGCGAACGCGATTGTTTTATTTGCTTCGTCAGGATTACAATGCGCGAACGATGATGCCGCTTGAGCCTTACTATTCAGTCGAGTGGAATGGAGTTTGATTCACTATCCTGACGGCCAGGGGACTCCTCACGGCGTGCACTCCATCGGTCCAAACCAAGCTTCCAAAGTAGTACCCCGTGTTCACCGGTGCGGCGGCGCAGACCGTGACGCTGAAGGCGGCCTTCTTGGTTTCCCGATCGAATGCCAGGACGTGAGGCCTCACCGTCACCGTGGTGCCGGAGGGCGGCTCAATCACAGCCCAGTATCTCAACTTGGGGTTTCCGGTGTTCGTGACGGTCCTGGTCACGGTGACAGTGCTCGTGAGCCTCGGGATGGTTATGGAGGGGAGGTTCACATCGGAGACAGAGGGTCTTCTAGCGGGGCAAGGAGCGGGCTTTCCGGTCAGATGAGAGATCTCGGTGTCGTTGTAGCCCATGGCGCATAGGTAGAGGATGTAGTCAGGCGTGCCCACGTCGTAGATTAGGCCTGGTTCGGCCGCGGAGTTCGGGTTCACATTGCCGCCTCCCATGTCGAACGGGTCGGCCAGTTTCGGAGGAAATCCTGAGGCAAATATGGGAAAACCCGGCGGGTTGGTCCTCCAGGCTGCAAAAAAGGCTTTTAATATCAGCAATGCTTAATCACTTGAGCGGTGTTCTGATTGATGGAACATCATCTAATGTTAACGTCTCTGAACGTATTAGCTGATGCAATATGTTCGCCGGTCACTCCGCGGACCAAAAAGGCAAGAAGTCGATCTTAAAGAACTGTTTCGCGATTCAGTTGAGTTGGAGAAATACCAGTAGTCACAAGGGCTGATCTAAATGCCGCCGGCGACCAATCCGGGTGAAGCGCTTTGAGGAGCGCCACGATGCCCGCAACGTGAGGGGTGGCCATAGAAGTTCCCGAGAGTATCCTGTATCCATTGTCCTCCGACGGACTGAAGGGCGAAGTGGCGGCCAGTATGTTCACCCGGGTGCTGTTACATCTGGCTGTGTCACAGAACAACATCAAAGCAGATGTTTCTATCTCTTTTGATTGTGCAGAAGAGACTAGTTGATGATCTTTTGATACTCCATGAAACTTCAAACGAGCTAGAATCAGCACATGCTCCTAGTTTTGCGAAAATTTGAAAATTTCACACAAGTTGAACAGCGGTAAAGACGGTAAATAGCAGATGAGGGTATGTTTCCGAGAGTCTCGAACCACTTTCGTGGAACTCCCGCGAGTCGAATGTACCCGGAGAACTACAAACTGGACGGCCAATGGCCGAAGGACTCAGTTAAGAACCAGATGTACCTTGAGAACAGCTGGAGAAATAGAGCTCGGCCCTCTGGAAGAGAAGAAGGCGACCTTTGCCTGGACTGCTTTGCCGACAGCAGTTATTGTCGGGCTCAACTTTACCTTAGGGAATCTGTGCAGGATCCATGAAAACGGTCATTCAATTCTGTGTGAGTGATTAGCTTTAGGTTTCGACAAACCGCAACATGACGAAGACTGTCATGACATACCTTGCCGAGCGGAAGTAGACTAGAATTTGGGTTCCAATCTCGTAATCCACCTCGACACATGGGAAGTCGCCGCTGCACGGAGCCAACCCGTCACTAGGGTTCTTGGCAACAATCACGCCAATGCCCCTAGACGCCTTCACAGCCGCTGAGGCGAGTGGTACTACCTCAAACCTACGTGCTATGGAGGTGAAGCACAGGACCACTTTCCCAGCCATCAATGTTGCATTAGGGGAGAGACGTTCACATACCCTGTGATCAATTCAAGAGAAGATTAGCAGCTTTAGCTTTCTCTGTCCGCAATTAACGGTAACAGAATCATCAGATGAGCAGATGGTCTAACCCTGCCGAAGTAGGATCGAGGGTTGTGCCTTCTGGATATAGCAAAGTCGTAAAACCGATTTCCTTTCCTGTGTATATGGCTTGGCCCTTAGAGAGCAATAAGCAACTCATCACACACTTGGTGCAAAATTCCTAGGATACTTTCATCTGCTAAACCTCAAATAGCAACACATACCACTAACGTTTCATTGTTTCCGAGGGTTATGATAGTACGGAAGGCTCGGTCGATGGAAGTTGCTCCGACAGTTAGTATCCACGGCGCTGTGTTCTGCACTGTTTGAGCCGCCGGTCCATCATTGCCGGCTCCACAAACTACAGTTATTCCTTGTGCCACAGCATGGAATGCACCGGTAGCAATGGCATCTCGGTCATCCACATCGGAGAAGAGAGGAATCGCAGTCCCAATAGACACAGACAGCACGTCCACTCCATCATGAATTGCCTCGTCAAATGCTTTCAATATGTCTGCAGACGAGCACTGTACGTTGAGCACATTCCAGCACACCTTGTACACCGCTAGCCGGGCACGGGGAGCACCACCTCTCGCCGTTCCATACCCAATTCCTCTGTAACTGACATTGCTCACAAAAGAACCCACGGCGGTGCTGGACGTGTGAGTCCCATGTCCATTTGCGTCTCTCGGCGACAAGAACTCCAGGTCCCCGAGGCATTCAATGGTTTTCCATACTCTGCGAGGAATCCATCCACGAACCAGCGAGCCCCTATTATCTTTCTGTTGCAGTGTTTGGCTGGATCGAATTGCTCCGCCGGTTCGCAACCACCTTTCCAGCGACAGGATCGGTCCAAGGCCTTCATCGCTGAATGACTTTGACTCCGGCCAAATTCCTGCTACATTGTGTGAAACATAAAGCTAGTGACATGGTTTAATCTAGAAACAGAGAAAGAGGGCAAAGATGTAGAGACAAAATCGACCTGTATCTATCATGCCTACTATAACTCCATCACCCATCCTGCTTTTGTAAAGGAGACTGGTGGGTGAATGAGAGGGAGACAGACCAAGGAAATCCCAGCTCCGAGTAGTTTGCAGGCGGAAAAGGGTATTAGGCATAACGCGGACGACCCCAGGGAATCCTGAAACATGAACAAATGCTGAAGTGCAAGCGCACGAAATGATCTGCAGGTCTAGCAAAAGAATGCAAATTAATTATACACTGACATACCGGCGAGTTCTTGTGCCTGAGACTCAGTAAGCTTCGCAGCAAAACCAGAGAAGCCATGCCTATAGCTGTACAAGATCGATATGGCGGCCGCTTCCTTGCTGAAGCAGAATTAACACGTTCCAGAGAACAGAGAAAAAAGCAGATGGTCACCGGACCACGCCATTAGGAACTGAATCAAAACACCTGCTTTTGTTGTTCTTTTCAAAAGTTTCGAAACTCCTTTTACCTCCCAAGTACTGATGCAAGCATGTCATGATGCGAATCGGTCTCCACTGTGGGATCGCCTTGCTTCCTCACTCCAAAGTACACAATATAAACCTGCCCATAAATTTGCCAGGATTGCTTCCTTTCTAAGAGAAAACAGAATCACAGAGAAACACGTTAAAAGCATGAGATTCACACACATTGCTCTTTGCCTTCACCGTTCTGGTAATGCCCCATTGCCCAAGAAGAAAACATGCGACCACCAGCGAAGTTGCCAAGTTTCTCATCGTGGTGTGTTGCCGATGTTTCGTGATTTTGACAAAGAGATGAAGTGAATATCAGGATCATGAGATCGATCGCTTGCTGCTTTAGCAACTACCCAATATAGAAACTCGATGCGATAGAGAACGACAATGCCCACTTTTAAGTATCCTTGAAGGGGAGCTTGCAAGGTCAGGCACAAAAGCAGTGCAATCCACACCAAGAATTCAAAAGATGTGGAAACCAAGTAAGGTCAAACCAGATAATGACCTCGCTCCTGATTTGAACATGTTGCTTTGTGATCAAGGCCATAATTTGAAGGGGTGGTTCTTGTTCAAGATCCCACTGATTAAACAACAATAAAGGGCACGAATATAGGAAATAATATGCAGTAAAAACAGAGTTTGGTCATACAAGGGCCTCCAAGTTTAGAGGTCCCCTAAAGTTTTAAGGGTCACTTATCTTAAAAGGTGACGCTAACGGGGTTTTCTTGGCTTCAAGAATGAGGAGTGAAGGCCAGACCACAGACTTTCATTATCCCTTTATGCGTAAAAGAGTTTCTCCTCAGACAGTAGTCACCTTGAAGAATATGAAGATGAATAGCTTATAAAAAGTGGGTGAAACTAACCCCATTTCCTACGTGTCCCTTGCACTTGATTGGCACCATCGATCTACCACGCCTATAAACGAGTCCATCTAATTTAACTTTTGCGGATCGTGCAATACCAGACCGAATAATCGCCAGGAATTCCACTGTTCACATGCACAGTCGAGATGGTTAATCAATTGTATTTTCAAAACACCGTCATGCATCCAGAGTTATATGTATGAGGCTTTATTAGTCTCTGTTCTTCAAGATATCAATTCCCCTGGCAGGGTTCAGACAGTGATCCGGAATATCGAGATTTCATGACTGTTTTAGATGAGAGCTGCTTATATTCTTCAACATACATCCCAAAAAGCATAATAAAATTATTTTTGGTTCACAGAAACAGATATGAGAAGCATACTCCTCCAAAAAAGATGGCAGGTAGAAAGAAACCTACATAAAACATCATGCTTAACCACAAGGTTTAGCCACAAGGAGCGAGTAATTCATCTAGAATCTCCTAATGATCCACTGGGGGAAGATCCACGGAGGGTTTGCCAGGGGCCCAGACCTCCAAACCAAAAACTTCAGTATGTTTGTCTTAATTTGGTAAGATCTAGCATAAGAAGTTTCCTTAACGTTTGCAACTTGCTCATTTAGTAGATAGAGTAATTTAAGTGGTCAAAACGGTGTATATTACCGAGAGTAGATTTGGAATAGAAATTCATTTGGTAAATTTTTTTTTCTAGAAAATAAATTTGTTTGCGAGAATAGATTTATAGTAAAATTGGAAAGTAAAAAAGATTGATTTTTTGCTCTCGAGAACAATTCCAGAATCAAGCCAACCCATTTTTTTCTCTTTTCTCTTCTTTTCTTTTAGTTCTTCTTCCTTCTCTCTTCTTCTTCCACCGCCACCGCTGCCACCCTCCACCCACTGTCAACAACCTCGCCGAAGGCTCACCAAGCTAGGCCAAGGTCCTGTGAGCTCATTGGAGGCTTGCCCATCATTGGCAAGCCTCGCCCGGTCTGCCGACGAGGCTCGGCCGACAAGGCATGGCCTCACCGAGAGGCCGACGATGCTTCGGCAAGGTCGCCGACCCTCGTCTAGTCGATTGCCAATCATCCCAAGGTTAGCAACCTGCCAAAGGTTGAAGAAGAAGAAAGGAAAGAAAAGAAAAAATAATAATAATAAAAAAATTAAAAAATTAAAAGAAAATAGTTTGGAGTAGAAATTTTGAATATGGTGCCAAACCAAATTCTATTCTGGGAATATATTTTTTGAATATGGTTATTAAATGCGCCTTAAGTCTATAATATATATATATATATTTTTATGGTGATTCGGGAAGTGCCGCTGTACAGCCGGCGGCGGTTAAACCGGGGACAACTCACGGGGACCCACCTCCTACGTGCCGCAAGTAAGTCGCGCAAATAACGAGATGGGGAGTTGAACTTTGGCCTTGCGGGTGGCCAACATGCAACTCCACCATCTCTGCCACCAACAGGCTGGGTCCCTAAGTCTATAATAATTGATCCAGAAAGATTGTTAGAAACTGAACACTGACTTCTCAATCAGAAAGCTTGAGCTAAAATGACTTTCAAACCTCATTTTTCCAGGATCAACCCCTTTACGGCATTTGAGCTCAATAAGGACTGTTGAGAACAGTGCTGAACAGCTTTAATACGAGAGAGAGAGAGAGAGAAGGAGGGGGGTGGGTGGGAGGAGGGTAAAAGATTTTGCAGTATCACGCTTGTAAATGCAGCTCCATTTGATGAAAAAGTCGATAAAGATTTGTGACAACTGAAGAATAGTTCGTAAAAGGAAATATGAGATACCGAACATGAGTTCTACGACCTGATATGATGAAGGGCATGATAATGAGAGAGAGAGAGAGAGAGATGCCTTCGGGTATATCGGCGGCTATGACGGCCACTTCAGCCAGAAGCCATAGACAATACTTCACCAACGGTGGATACTCGACCTTGCATAGCTCAGCCAGGTGTTTGCCTGGAATTCCGAAATATTCATAAAAGACAAGTCAATAATCACATTCAAGAAATTGCAAGAGTGTTCGCGAGCAGGAAAAATAGTCATAAATTCCTCCTTAAATTTCTTTAACGGAATGATTACCAGTGGTCACTCCGAGATTAGCAGCCAGCGATTGGATGATGAGAGCAAACATCATTCCAATGAGTATAACCCACAGAAGCTGACCATATGATCCAATAAATTATAAATATTGGCACAAAGATATATGGATACATTATAACTTGCATAAGTATGAACTTATATACTTTGTGTATCGGTGTTCTTTTGGGTTACCTCGTATACATCATTTGCTCCGGCTTGCATATCAGTTTCCACTGCAACATCGATGTAGAACTATGAATTCAACACGAACTAATCCAGACACCACACTAAAGCACGCAGTCAAACACAGATTTCGACAAGAAACAGGCGAAGGCCTTGATGATCGCGGGGCTTTGGTGTGCTCATCCTGCTGTTAGCTGTCGACCGTCGATTGAAGCTGCAATGGCCGTTTTGAACTTGAAGGCATTTTAATTACTCGAGTCGGCTCAATGGATGGCCTGACATTTCGTCGTAGTCAGAAAATACGCGCGGCTCTGGAAATAGCTCGCAGATGCAGCCGCCATGTCAATCGAAAGCGAACGCGATTTTTATTTGCTTCGTTAGGATTACAATGCGCGAACGATGCCACTTGAGCCTTACTATTCAGCTGAGTAGAATGGAGTTTGATTCAATACCCTGACGGCCAGGGGACTCCTCACGGCGTGCACTCCATCGGTCCAAACCAAGCTTCCGAAGTAGTACCCCGTGTTCACCGGCACAGCCCCGCGCAGACCGTGACGCTGAAGGCGGCCTTCTTGGTTTCCGGATCGAACGCCAGGACGTGAGGCCTCACCGTCACCGTGGTGCCGGAGGGCGGCTCGATCACGGCCCAGTATCTCGACTCAGGGTTTCCGGTGTTCTTGACGGTCCTGGTCACGGTGACAGTGCTCGTGAGCCTCGGGATGGTTATGGAGGGAGGTTCACATCGGAGACAGAGGGTCTTCTAGCGGGGCAAGGAGCGGGCTTTCCAGTCAGATGAGAGATCTCGGTGTCGTTGTAGCCCATGGCGCATAGGTAGAGGATGTAGTCAGGCATGCCCACATCATAGATCAGGCCTGGTTCAGCCGCGGAGTTCGGGTTCACAATGCCGCCTCCCATGTCGAACGGGTCGGCCAGTTTCGGAGGCGATCCCGAGGCGAATATGGGAAAACCCAGCGGGTTGCTCCTCCAGGCTGCAAAAAGGCTTTTAATATCAGCAATGCTTAATCACTTGAGCGGTGTTCTGATTGATGGAACATCATCTAATGTTAATGTCTCTGAACGTATTAGCTGATGCAATATGTTCGCCGGTCACTCCGCGGACCAAAAAGGCAAGAAGCCGATCTTAAAGAACTGTTTCGCGATTCAGTTGAGTTGGAGAAATACCGGTAGTCACAAGGGCTGATCTAAATGCCGCTGGCGACCAATCCGGGTGAAGCGCTTTGAGGAGCGCCACGATGCCCGCAACATGAGGGGTCGACATAGAAGTTCCCGAGAGCATGGTGTATCCGTTGTCCTCCGACGGATTGAAGGGCAAAGTGGCGGCCAGTATGTTCACCCCGGGTGCTGCTACATCTGGCTGTGTCACAGAACAACATCAAAGCAGATGTTTCTATCTCTGTTTGATTGTGCAGAAGAGACTAGTTGATGATCTTTTGATACTCCATGAAACTTCAAGCGAGCTAGAATCAGCACACGCTCCTAGTTTTGCAAATTTTCACACAAGTCGAACAGCCGTAAAGACGGTAAATAGCAGATGAGGGTGTGTTTCCGAGAGTCTCGAACCACTTTCGTGGAACTCCCACGAGTCGAATGTACCCGAAACTACAAACTGGACGGCCGACGGTCGAAGGACTCAGTTAAGAACCAAATGTACCTTGAGAACAGCTGGGGAAATAGAGGTCGGCCCTCTGGAAGAGAATAAGGCGACCTTTGCCTGGACTGCTTTGCCGACAGCAGTTATTGTCCGGCTCAACTTTACCTTAGGGAATCTGTGCAGGATCCATGAAAACGGCAATTCAATTCTGTGTGAGTGATTAGCTTTAGGTTTCGACAAACCGCAACACGACGAAGACTGTCATGACATACCTTGCCGAGCGGAAGTAGAATAGAATTCGGGTTCCAATCTCATAATCCACCTCGACACATGGGAAGTCACCACTGCACGGAGCCAACCCGTCTCTGGGGTTCTTGGCAACAATCACACCAACGCCCCTAGACGCCTTCACAGCTGCTGAGGCGAGTGTTACTGCGAACCTACCTGCTGTGGAGGTGAAGCACAGGACCACTTTCCCAGCCATCAATGTTGCATTAGGGGAGAGACGTTCACATACCCTGTGATCAATTCAAGAGAAGATTGGCAGCTTTAGCTTTCTCTGTCCGCAATTAACGATAACAGAATCATCAGATGAGCAGATGGTCTAACCCTCCCGAAGTAGGATCAAGGGTTGTGCCTTCTGGATATAGCAAAGTCGTAAAACCGATTTCCTTTCCTGTGTATATGGCTTGGCCCTTAGAGAGCAATAAGCAACTCATCACACATTTGGTGCAAAATTCCTAGGATACTTTCATCTGCTAAACCTCAAATAGCAACACATACCACTAACGTTTCATTGTTTCCGAGGGTTATGATAGTACGGAAGGCTCGGTCGATGGAAGTTGCTCCGACAGTTAGTATCCACGGCGCTGTGTTCTGCACTGTTTGAGCCGCCGGTCCATCATTGCCGGCTCCACAAACTACAGTTATTCCTTGTGCCACAGCATGGAACGCACCGGTAGCAATGCCATCTCGGTCATCCACATCGGAGAAGAGAGGAATCGCAGTCCCAATAGACACAGACAGCACGTCCACTCCATCATGAATTGCCTCGTCAAATGCTTTCAATATGTCTGCAGATGAGCACTGTCCGTTGAGCACATTCCAGCACACCTTGTACACCGCTAGCCGGGCACGGGGAGCACCACCTCTCGCCGTTCCATACCCAATTCCTCTGTAACTGACATTGCTCACAAAAGAACCCACGGCGGTGCTGGACGTGTGAGTCCCATGTCCATTTGCGTCTCTCGGCGACAAGAACTCCAGGTCCCCCGAGGCATTCAATGGTTTTCCATACTCTGCGAGGAATCCATCCACGAACCAGCGAGCCCCTATTATCTTTCTGTTGCAGTGTTTGGCTGGATCGAATTGCTCCGCCAGTTCACAACCACCTTTCCAGCGTGACGGGATCGGTCCAAGGCCTTCATCGCTGAATGACTTCGACTCCGGCCAAATTCCTGCTACATTGTGTGAAACATAAAGCTAGTGACATGGTTTAATCTAGAAACAGAGAAAGAGGGCAAAGATGTAGAGACAAAATCGACCTGTATCTATCATGCCTACTATAACTCCATCACCCATCCTGCTTTTTGTAAAGGAGACTGGTGGGTGAATGAGAGGGAGACAGACCAAGGAAATCCCAGCTCCGAGTAGTTTGCAGGCGGAAAAGGGTATTAGGCATAACACGGACAACCCCAGGGAATCCTGAAACATGAGCAAATGCTGAAGTGCAAGCGCACGAAATGATCTGCAGGTCTAGCAAAAAGAATGCAAATTAATTATACACTGACATACCGGCAAGTTCTTGTGCCTGAGACTCAGTAAGCTTCGCAGCAAAACCAGAGAAGCCATGACTATAGCTGTACAAGATCGATTTGGCGGCCGCTTCCTTGCTGAAGCAGAATTAACACGTTCCAGAGAACAGAGAAAAAAGCAGATGGTCACCGGACCACGCCATTAGGAACTGAATTAAAACACCTGCTTTTGTTGTTCTTTTCGAAAGTTTGAAACTCCTTTTACCTCCCAAGTACTGATGCAAGCATGTCATGATGCGAATTGGTCTCCACTGTGGGATCGCCTTGCTTCCTCGCTCCAAAGTACACGATATAAACCTGCCCATAAATTTGCCAGGATTGCTTCCTTTCTAAGAGAAAACAGAATCACGGAGAAACATGTTAAAAGCATGAGATTCACACACATTGCTCTTTGCCTTCACCGTTCTGGTAATGCCCCATTGCCCAAGAAGAAAACATGCGACCACCAGCAAAGTTGCTAAGTTTCTCATCGTGGTGTGTTGCCGGTGTTTCGTGATTTTGACAAAGAGATGAAGTGAATATCAGGATCGTGAGATCGATCGCTTGCTGCTTTAGCAACTACCCAATATAGAAACTCGATGCGATAGAGAGCGACAATGCCCACTTTAAGTATCCTTGAAGGGGAGCTTGCAAGGTCAAGCACAAAAGCAGTGCAATCCACACCAAGAATTCAAAAGATGTGGAAACCAAGTAAGGTCAAACCAGATAATGACCTCGCTCCTGATTTGAACATGTTGCTTAGTGATCAAGGCCACAATTTGAAGGGGTGGTTCTTGTTCAAGATCCCACTGAGTAAACAACAATAAAGGGCAATGAATATAGGAAATAATATGCAGTAAAAACAGAGTTTGGTCGTACAAGGGCCTCCAAGTTTAAAGGTCCCTTAAAGTTTTAAGGGTCACTTATCTTAAAAGGTGACGCTAACGGGGGTTTTCTTGGCTTCAAGAATGAGGAGTGAAGGCCAGACCACAGACTTTCATTATCCCTTTATGCGTAAAAGAGTATTTCTCCTCAGACAGTATTCACCTTGAAGAATATGAAGATGAATAGCTTATAAAAAAGTGGGTGAAACTAACCCTATTTCCTACGTGTCCCTTGCACTTGATTGGCACCATCGATCTACCACGCCTATAAACGAGTCCATCTAATTTAACTTTTTGCGGATCGTGCAATACCAGACCGAATAATCGCCTGGAATTCCACTGTTCACATGCACAGTCGAGATGGTTAATCAATTGTATTTTCAAAACACCGTCATGCATCCAGAGTTATATGTATGAGGCTTTATTAGCCTCTGTTCTTCAAGATATCAATTCCCCTGGCAGGGTTCAGACAGTGATCCGGAATATCGAGATTTCATGACTGTTTTTTATGAGAGCTGCTTATATTCTTCAACATACATTCCAAAAAGCATAATAAAATTATTTTTGGTTCACAGAAACAGATATGAGAAGCATACTCCTCCAAAAAGATAGCAGGTAGAAAGAAACCTACATAAAACATCATGCTTAACCACAAGGTTTAGCCACAAGAAGCGAGTAATTCATCTAGAATCTCCTAATGATCCACTGGGGGAAGATCCACGGAGGGTTTGCAGGGGGCCCAGACCTCCAAACCAAAAACTTCAATATGTTTGTCTTAATTTGGTAAGATCTAGCATAAGAAGTTTCCTTAACGTTTGCAACTTGCTCATTTAGTAGATAGAGTAATTTAAGTGGTCAAAACAGTGTAAATTGCCGATAGTAGATTTGGAATAAAAATTCATTTGGTAAATTTTTTATTCTAGAAAATAAATTTGTTTGCGAGAATAGATTTTGACTAAAATTGGAAAGTAAAAAAAAATTGATTTTTTTGCTCTCGAGATCAATTCCAGAATCAAGCCAACCCATTTTTCTCTTCTCTCTTCTTTTCTTCTAGTTCTTCTTCCTTCTCTCTTCTTCTTCCACCGCCACCGCCACCACTGCGCGCTGCCCTCCGCCCACTATTGCTGGTTGCTGATGACCAATTGAACAAGATCCAGCGATCTCGCCGGAGGCTCGCCAAGCTAGGCCAAGGTCCTACTAGCTCATTGGAGGCTCGCCCATCACCGGCAAGCCTCGCCTGGGGCCAGCCGACGAGGCTCGGCCGACAAGGCATGGCCTCGCCAAGGGCCAACAATGCTTTGGCAAGGTTGCCAGCCCTCATCTAGTCGGTTGCCGATCATCACCGAGGTTAGCGACCAACCGAAGGTTGAAGGAAGAAGAAGAAGGGAAAGAAAAGAAGAAAAGAAAAATGATAAAATTATTAAAAAATTTAAAGAACATAATTTGGAGTAGAAATTTTTAATATGGTGCCAAACCCAATTTTATTTCGGAAATATAAATTTTAAACGGTTACCAAACGCCTTAAAATGTTTTGAAATTGTTCTCAGAAATAGAATAAAAAAATCATTTCTAATCAGAAATTGTTCGAAACAAATAGTTCTACCATACACCCTAAGTTTGATCCAGAAATATTGTTAGAAACTGAACACTGACTTCTCAACCAGTTTTGCAATATCACGCAATCGACCAAGATTTTTCTATAGCAGCTTCAGAAACAGCTCGGCATTGTACAGTAATTAGTGCAAATTTTACATACTGGAAGACCAACACGCTGCCTCATTGCTGTCCTGATCCCCGCTTCTATCTTATTGCATACTTGGCAGATGAATTCGATGGCCAGTCACCAGAAGATGCCTCCTTTGACACAAGATTGACACCCCGTACCCACAGTGCCATATTTGTAGAAGACCTTGCCTCAAAGTGAACCTCTCTCCCAGTCTCAGTCACCACCCTAAAAAGCGTACCGTTCTCGTCAGCCATCTTCTTCCTCCGGTTCTTCAGGAAGCTCCCACTAGGCCCTGCCATGGCCTCCTTACACGCCACATTTCTCTTGCTAGACGTCCCCCACGTTAACAGACCCGTTTTCAGCATCCTAACACCCTTTAAATGTGGTGAGCCCCTTCCTTCTCTAGTATGCTTGAGTAGCTCCTCGCCCAGAAGCACGTGAGATTGAGCCAAATGGTCCAAAATCACTTCCTCTGCTGCCTTGCTTTTACTGTTTTTCCTAGCAAGATGGAGGGCTGTCTCACCTCTATGGTTCAGGATTCCACAGTCAGCCCCGTGTAGTAGTAACAGCTTGCAAGCTTCGGCATTCCCTTCCTTTGCCGCGAGCATTAAAGGTGAATGCCCGCTCTCTTCCAAAGAGTTCACAGGATAACCCATCTTCAAGAGCTGGCCTACCGCAGGCAAGTTTCCAGTACGTGCAGCAAAGTGAAGGGCTCGGAACTCTGAGTAGCCCTTCAGAGTTTGTGACAAGACTGCATCAAGCAATATCTCTTCAAACCGAATCCTCAAACTGGCATAGGTGTGATGTTGAAGGATTGATGCGACCATCTGTCCATCCCGGCTCTTGACACTGATGTCAGCACCCGACTCAATGAGGTGGCAAAATACCTCAGTGTGGCCGACTTTTGCAGCAGCCAGGATTGGTGTCAAACCTGAATTGTCGTGCTTATCTATACTGTCCATTGAACTTGAAGGATTTTCTGCAGAATTTCCACATTTCCATATCCCGAGGCAAAATGGAGCGGGGAGAAGACCTCCAGGCTGCTGGAATAGATTTTTTCTCGAGCAGTGATTGCTTGCCCGAAAATATTGGACAAAGAGGAAGCAAAAGCACTTCTCTTTGCCAAAGATACAGCACTTTCTCCGGTATTATTGACTAGACCCAGATCAGCACCGGCAGTAATTAGTTCAACGAAGCATTCCGGTTGATCAAATAGGGCAGCAATCATCAATGCTGTGTTCCCAGATTCAGTCCTTGAGTCAACATCGCATCCATGCTCAACCAATTGTTTTAAAATGGAAGGGCAACCAACTCTAGCAGCCAAGTGAATCGGACGAGATTCGTGTCCCTTCTCGGTCTTTATTGGGAACTCAGCATCAGCTCCCGCCTCAAGAAGCAAGGAAACCGCCTCTTGGTTTTGGCAGAGGATGGCATAGGAAAGAAGGGTTCTTCCTTGTAGTTGGCTTGTGAGGAACAAGTTATCGTGATGAAGCAGGAGCCGTAGGATTTGGCCGGTTGCTTCATAGTACTCAACTGCACACCATGCTTCGTTGTAGGGCTCCCCCAAGCATGCACCGACTCTCAGTTCCTCACCAGAGAAGATGTCCCAAGACCAAGCACTGAGCCTAACGTGTCGACCGGTTTTTGCATCTGCCTAAAAGTTGCAAACATATGATTAGCCGTTAGAAGACGAAGCTTTCTCATCAGCACAGAAATGCAAAATTAAGACCTTTAAACTCGAAAAATAAGCCAAATGGGGTGATGAAGATGCTACTAAACATGGGAAGGAGCATGCTCCATGTGTGATTGGTGGCTTACATTTTTAATTAAGCACACGTAAGCAATGACGAGCAACAAAAGATAAGTCCACGCAAATGAAGACCAACAGTGACTGCGTACTCCAGTTCAGCCAAGGCAACATGTATTACCACCGTGTCTAGAGAAACCACCAATGAGAAACGTACTGCGAATTGAGTACAACGTTACCTCTAACAGATATTGAACCATAGCCACTTGCCGGCTAACAATTGCAGCCACTAATGGCGAACAGTCTACGTTAGCATGCAATGAAGGCTTCAGGGAGCGCAAGAGAACCCTATCGGTGCAATCAATGTCGACCCCACTCTGTAGGAGCAAGATCATCAATTCGTCAGTAACATGTCATAGAGAAGCCAAATGACTAGTAAGAGTAGATTAATGCATACCTTGACTAATTTTGAAACAACATCAACAAAGCCTTTGCAGCTTGCAGATACAATCGCATGTTGAGCCACATCAGGTCCAATCATCTCAGAGCATATTAGCAGCTCAGCAGCTTCGGCCTGACCAGATAGGCAAGCTTCCATCAACGCACGTTCACATGCCAATTTAGATGCCCCTGCCTTGACGAGCATGTCAAGGATGGCACAATGGCCTCTCGAGCGGCGGCAGTGGTTGCATAGCCTCGAAAAAGTTCCACATTAACATCTGCTCCAGCTGACTACAACAAAAAGATGGATTACAAAACGGCTCAAGAAGAATCTCTACATGACACAAATTCTCTCCCTGCGAAACGAGGCAGTCACAAAGCAATAATGAAGATGCTTTTGCTCATCACTTCACCAAATTTTCATTTCTCTATCTTTAGTGATCAGAAAATTCTGCCAAATCGAAAAACCGACCAGCATCTCCACCTATAGAACACTCAGTAGACGTTCAGTATCCAAATGTTTCTTAGAGAGACATCCATAACGGATTTTCCCTTTCAATGAAGCAAGCTAGTATTAATTCATCGAAAACCCGAATCAGCAAATGAAAACGAAAGCTTTGCTAGCTTAAATTCTCTCTCATTGGATATTAGCAAGGAAAATAAGGTCAAAAAGAAAATCCTCGAAAGCCCGAATTGGCAAACGAAAACGAAAGCTGCATAATCTTCGAGTGGGGACCTCACTTTGTCCAACTTCATCCTTAATCAGAAGGTTCACCTTCAAAGTCAGCGAAAGGCAAGAACATCTCTACGGTTCGGTTCGTGATAGCTACTTCCCGTATCCATGGCTATCAATTTGAAATTGAGGAACATTATGACGAACGCCAGGAAGGAAAAAATCTCAATAGAACCACAAGCACGTACCCCACTAACAGGAAAACTAAGACAGAGAAACAGAGCAAGGCAAGAACGAGTCGCGAAATCTTACCAGGAGCTTCCTCGCGATGTCCAGATGACCAGAGTGCGCAGCCGCAAACAGGGGCGTGACATCGGTCACGAAGTCCCTGACCTCGATCTCCACCTCATCCGCCTCCTCTTCCCTCAGCAAGCTCTCGGTGCACCTCACCCTCAGCCTCACCGTCCCTATGTAATTCACGTCCACAGCCTCGCTCTCCAAGCACTCGCTCACCGTCCCAGCATCGCCATTCAGCGCCGCCTCTATCAGCCTCTCCGAAACCAATGCGAGCCCGTCCCTATCTCGCCCGCTGACGAATCCGCGCCTCCCCATTTCCGATCTCTCTCTCGTCGAAGTACCACCGACTCCGGCGCGAGAAACCCACCTCGGAGAAAGGAAAGATCACATCTTTACGGTCGAATCTGGATCAGGATCAGGGGAACGATCGAAGGGGTCAAGAGGGTAGTCACAGAAAGAGTCGTGCTTGCTCGCGCACATTTAAGCTGGCAACGTATCGGGTCTCCCTGCATTATTATATGGTCCACAATTATGACAGCATTAAATATTCCGACGAGGGAAGCATACAAGAGGATAAATAAATGAGTAAGATTCATTGCTAGCTCCTTGGGAGCTTCCTCTGACGTTCGAATGCCAGAGTAAAATTGAAGCTCTGCGAAGCAAAACAAAAAAAAGGGTATTTCTTGACTCGACATGACACGGCTTTTCGCATCATCAGAATCCGCGTGTATGAATGAATTGCATGATTGCTTCCATTTTCAGTTCGCATGTCCTAATCGGCGCGCTATCATCCTGTTCAGTCTCGTCTCTTTGCATGGCGGGGCCTCTGGGGAGCAGCACGAGAACGGTCGAGAATCAGCAGGGCGTATTTTGAACAGCGAGTGGCACCCAGCAAAAAAAGCAATAAAAAAACGAAGAAGAAAAAGAGACAACCAGCAAGTTATGAACTATGTAGCACTGACACGCGACACGACACGACACGACACGCCGACACGTCACTTCTTGAAAATAGAAAATTTCGACACGTTCCAATACGTTATATATTAAATATATTTTTATATATATAAATAATAATAATAACCTAGAATTAATTTACATGAAAAATATTAAATAATATCATTCATTATTTTAATTTGTTACGATAATACATAAAACTTAGAGGAAAAAACATTGTTTAAAGAAAAATGCTGAAAAGATGTTTTTAAATTTATTTATTTATCATATATAGCATTTTTTTATTACTTCTTTCATAGTAAAAGATTTTTTAAAAACTAAAACAATTCTGAAAAAAACAACTGAAAAAAAAAAAAAAAAATTGACCCCGTGCGTGTATATTTATAGCATTTTTATTACTTCTTTTGACCCCACAAGTATTAGAAATTTTTAAAATTAACCCCGTGCGTGTCGGAATCGCGTATCGAAATTGGACTCGCACATATCGAGAGAGTTTACCGCGTGTTGGATTTTTCGACACTCGTTAACCGCGTGTCGGAGCGTGTCGGGATGTGTCGGGCGTGTTGGACACGTGCCTGAGTGCCGGACACAACATGGGCGCTTTCTGTCCCGGAGCGACACGAAAGCTTTTTGAAAAGTGTCCGTGCCACATAGATTATGAATACAGGATTTCAATAACAGGCCTCGCGCACTTACTATATATATGCAGATGCAAAAAACGGTTGACTTCAAAGTGATGGTTTTCTTGCATCATGCGTGATCGATGTACTGAAAATGAAAAGAAAAGCTGTTGAGTACGAATCACGAGTCATTTTTAAAGGAGAAATTCAAATGCTGTCAATGAGATCCTTGAATGAATGAATATTGCGCTGATAAATATATATAAATTGAGAGTTTGAATTTTATGGACGCGAAAAAGGAAGGTGGGTTGAGGATGTCGAGGGATTAGAACGAGGGAGGGACGAAAAGTCAAACGAGGCGGCTGTAATGAGTGACGCTGTAGAGGAACAGAAAAGACGGTCATTTCGGATGTAACTGGATGGAGCTGCTGGGAACGGTCAACAGTAGTTCTACAGCGCAGCGCAGATCTAGGAAAAAGCCATTCCTTTCTTCGACGTTTCTTGTTTGGTTATTGCCGTCACTAACTTCCAGCATCCCAACTATTGAAACCATCTCTCACTTCTTTGTTCTGCTCGAGTCTTTCAACCGAGGTATAGTGCCAGCAGTCGATTGAAAGACTAGGTTGAAAGACTTGAGCGAATTCTGAAGCCGCGCTCCGCCTCACTCCAAGTGCGGAGGGCTATTATATTTTTTTTTGGGAGTAACCCATCATATTCAGGAGTCAATTTAGAATAACTTGAATATTACTTATCAATATTACATAATAGGAAATGAGTCTTATTATGGTAGGATGCTGAAAAGGAATAAATCTAGATAAGAATTAGTCTTATTTAGGAAGAATATCATGATATAATTGGTGATTGCCTAAATTAGAGAAATTCAATAAATCAAAAAAATTCTAATTAAGAGGTGATTAGGATTAGGCGTGATTTCTAATTTGGATGGAGATCTACCACTACAAATAAAAGGATTGATTGGAGATTTAAAGAGTATCAAAAAATACTCAAAAGAGATCATAAAGTCTTCAACAACGTGATAAATGCGAGAGTTCTTGAGAATTTTTCAGGAGATGATGTGTTTTGTGACAATTGTGAAGATTTATTGTGAGAAAAACACTATTAAAGTGTTAATTGTAAAGGCAAAGATGATATAATGCGTTGGGTAAAGTCCTTAAAGTAAAGCGCCTGTTTGTGAGAATTTTCAATATCTCTCTAAACACCTCTTTTTTTCTCTAGCCTAGTAGAATCTTATAAATAATGCAACTCGGTTAGTTGGAGATGTTATCATTTTGGTAACTCTATGCTCCAAACTGAATCTTTAAATAATATGCTGTTAAAAGGCTATTCCTGAAGAGCTTGAGCAAGAAGTTTGCCCACTATGAAAAGACATACTTGACTTCTTTCCCTGGTTCTAAGCATAAGTCCCCTCATTATAGTAGAGTTTCGGAGATATATGGTCAGTAAATTGTACCTTAAAGATTTTAATTCACTGAAATCGTTCAATTAATAATATAGATGAAATCTAGGTAAACCTTTGAATCGATTTTAGAACTTATGACAATATAGATTTTAGATTCTATGATATGCAAGGTAAATTCTAGGTTCCAAAATAAGGAACCTCTTTCAATGTAAGTTCCAATTTCCAAATAGAATTTATATAGAACTTTGAACTACTCACTCCTAGTGCCTACCTTCACAGCCAACGAACTCTCCAAATCCCATCCTATCTTTTTTCTTTTTAGATAGGAGGGAATACAAAGTATTGTTGTAGGGAGTCCCACCCATTGTTGGATTTTGCCTCGACAAGAGCCTATTTGAGCCTTGTAAAGAGTTGCTCAGGTCCAATCATCACTAACTTTGAACATCCTAACTATTTAAACCATGCCTCATGTCTTATAAGCGAGACCTTCGAATCGTATTATGAGCAAGAAAACCTGCTAATAACTATCACCTTGAGCGATCATTCAAGATATTCTTTTAGAGAACCCAGCCCGTATGAAATGGGTTGAATCAAGTCAAAACAACTTCTTCTCATGTAGATGCACACGTGTACAGTTCAAAAAATTGAACCTTATTATATGTTATTAGTACAATTTGATTTTTTGGAACCAAACCAAATCACGAAAAATATATATATGTTGATTTATATATGGCCTTGGTGACTTTTGTTGTTATGATACTTGCTACCCTTTTCTTTATTCAATTTGAACCACGATGTTCACAATCTTTTTCTCAGTAGAGGTGAGTGCGGGTTTTGCTAACAACCATTACGAATAGATAAATGTCTGGATTTTTAATATGCCGCGTGAAACCAAAAAGACGGTACCTTAAAAACTGTATAGTTTTCCGTGCAAAAAAAAAAAACTGTATAGTTTCCCTTACTGGTTACTTAACGTACTTTTAATTAAAATACATTATGTAATAAGGTGGGTTTGGTATCGCTTCACCACTTGAGTTTTGAAACAGTTTTTTCGTGGAGTACGATCCTAGAAGCTGCTCCCGAGTCAACACTTGAGTAATTTTGTTTGCCACATTATTAAGAAGACAAAAACTGCAAGTGGCATCTTCTACTTCTTTTTTATCACTTTCCCTTTCTTTAGTAAACACGTGGCATATTGTGGCTTCAATGGAAGTACCTTTTTAAAAATAAAAAATAAAAACCAAACTTTATATTAAAAGAACATAAAATGAGACATAAGGATGTCGATCTATTTTCGAGGGGCACGAGAGTTGCAAACTATTCGCAGGCAAGGGTATGCTAACCTCACCAGGATTATGGTGAGGCCAACCGACCCTCAATAGGTCATCGATGAGGGCCAATCGCTCTTGCCACTACCCTAGCAAGGATTGTTGGCCCTTGTTAATGAAGGGAGAGTCGATGCCGCCCCCCACGTGTACCCTCCCATTACTTACTTGCTATCTTCCTCTCTCGATTTTTTTTTTCATATTTGTATTTTTAATTTTAGTATTTCTAAAATATTCAATTTTTTTTCAAGGTCAAATGATGCTGTTTTGTATTTAAGGAAGTTACATTTCCAAGTAAACAACTATGCAAAATCAAAAAATGATGGCAAAAAAATATTCAAGTGCAACCTTTCATCTATGAAAACGACCGAGCCGAATTTAAATGGGGGAAGTCGGAGGACCCACCACTGCAACCCACTTAAGACATGGCTAGCACTTAAGCAAAGGTTCGAAACCTCTCGGAAAATTCGCTACGCCACCACCATGGGTGGCAAGTGCAACCTTTCATCTTCTAACATGGAAATGGGGGAGGGGAGGTGGGGTTCAAATCCCCACATTCTCGTAGGGATGAGATGGGAACATGTAAGTTTCGTGGTGGGTTTCGACTCCCACGCCCGCAAAAGACAAGGCAAAAATCCGAGAATGAGTGTAGAGTAGGAAGAAGAGACCGATAAAAAAAAAAAAAAAAAGTCTGCAAGGTTTGCATGAATGGACTTCGCAATTTACCTTTGATTTATGCTTAATCCAAATCTGGGCCCCTACACACTTTACCTTTCCTTAAATTGATCCAAAACTTTCATAACACTTCATGTATAAATTTTACACGATACCTTAAATTTTGCCGAAAGAAACGGAAAGTGCTTTTAACTTTTGTTTAAATCCAAACAAAAAGGCCCTTACTTTTTAGGGTTGTGCTTTCCAAAATAGTGATTACACATCACATCACACAAGAATGGTTGGTGTATCAAAAAATGTAAAATTTCTTAAATTAGATGTTTGACAAACACCTAGAACACTTATCAAGAAAATCTCTTTTTATTTAAACCCGGACGAGAGCAAAGAAGACGTGAACAAGTGAATGGTGGGCTAGACTTTTGACAAAGTGACTTCTTGTGATCAATTACATAAAACGCATAAAGGAGAGAGGAGGAAAAAGAAGAGGACTCGGTATGTTTATATAACCTCAATCCAAAGTGCATAATCATGATTTCTACAATGATTAGGGCACGCATAATAAAATTTCCACTTCTTTATTTTTATATTTCTCTATTCTCCGGAACAGGTTTGGAACAGAAATCCGTTTGGTAACGCAATTTGATTTTTCTATTTTTGAAATAGATTTATATTCTAGAAAATAGATTTGAATAATAAATCAGAAACTAAAATTTTAAACTTCTCAATTTCTGAAATAGAATTTAAGAAATTAATTTTTGGAGAAATCAATTTCTCGAGTAAATCAATTTATGTTCCAAAATTTTTATCATGCATACTCTTGGTGAATCCCAATTGATCTTCCCTCCTTCCTCCTTTAAAATTGTTCTCAAAATTATAAGAAATTCCATATCACTTGTGCCGAGTGTATTCTTAGTGCTAAGCTTTGCTAATCGGCATCGCGCACAACATTATGATTCAAGCAACCCCAAATGTGAGATGTCCACGGTCACGGTCACCCCTTTGGACAAATTCAATATTCATTTGGTCAAAAGGGCTTTTATTAGGATGACTTAGTTGAAGTCAATATTTAATTTATGGTAGTGTACTTATTGCACATGAATTCGTGTTCAAGCAAACGGAAATTTTCAATTCAATCGAAAACATGTCAATCGTTTGTGAATTTGAATAGAAGTACCTTATAAATTTTTCCCGACCTCCAAGGGATCAAATTGAAATTAAACATGAGATTTCATGCATTTTGAAAGTCGATACAGGCAACCCAATTTTTTTTTCTAAATTCCAAGAAATTCCATATTGCTTGTACTGAGTTTTTTCTTAGTGCTAAGTTTTGCTAATTGGCACCGCGCTTAACATTATGATTTAAGCAACCCTGGACGTCGGATGTCCACGGTCACCCTTCGGAAATATTCAATCTTCATTCTCGGTCAAAAGGGCTTTTATTAGAATGACTTAGGCGAAGTCAATATTTATTTTTGGTCGTGTACTTGTTGCAGGTAAATTCGTGTTCAAGTAGAGGAAAACTTCCAATTCAATCGAAAACGCGTTTGTGAATTCGAATAGAAGTAACTTATATATTTTCTCAACTTCCAAGGGACCAAATTGAAATCAAACATGAGATTTCATGCTTTTCCGAAAGTCGATATAGGTAGCCAAATTTATTCTATAGCCTCTACTAATGAATTTTCGTCGGAATTTTAGGATTAATCTAAGCCGGGATTTTGGACCTAAGAAAATCATTAAAGCACTTAAGGAGAAGAAACAAACAAGAGATCCACTCAAGGGTAAGAAATCTCGCAATGTCACTTTCATAATCCCTTTCAATCCAGAATAAAAGGAATGACCGTGAATTATGGAGCTCTTTGGTGGTGAAGATAAATATCACGTTAGGACTTTAATCTTGATTATCGCTGGATAAATAGTTATAGTAGCATTTCAGAACTAAGATAATGAGGGGTGCACGATGAATTTTTGTCCAAATTTTAGGGTTAATCTAAGCTAGTGTCTGCCTGTGTAGTCCACGACAGAATGTCAAAAGTGTCCGCCTAGCCTTTTCTTTTTCTCTTTCTTTTTCTTTTTCTTTGGAAGAATTTTGTAATGTGAATTTCAATTTTCTCCTTTCAACGCTGTTGGTGGCAGTTTTGACCCGGGAGAGGAGTCTGGCCAAGCGTGTCCTAGGTCAAACTTTTTGAACTAAGCTTGTACACCCAATGCGAAAGACCTTGCGATAGCGAGTCCTCGCGGTCTTAATTAATCCAATTATTTTGCATTGTAAATCCTCGTGTTAATCTCGAGAATACCAAAAAAACTATCTTTAACTTTACTCCCCCACATCCTATACTTTTCCTCAGATTTTGAAATCCAACAATAAGCTAATTAAATAGCTGCAACAACTTGTTGAGATTGAGATTAGCACGAGGTTCGCGACAACATTTGCTGGCCCAAACACATCATCGGGTTTCTAACGAGTCATTAGTCGAGTCAGTCCCTTTTCTTTCGAGTTCATATGGGAATTGGAATATCTTTAAGTATTTGAATGAAGAAAGTCTATATTCGAGAATATTTTGATTAAGCAACATGTGACAATCGTTTTCAAATGGTTAAAATTGCAACGTTCATATGATTGCATAGCCAAATATATTATCGAAATCCAGAGATAATTTGAAACTTACACTTATCAAGATAACTTCAAATTTAATTTGGACCTATAGGAGCAAGTTAGGTCGAACTTAGGACGCGAACCGTGCCATATTGTAATAATTTCTACTCCAATTTCGCAAAATCATCCAACTCTTGTCCTCTTCCTCATCTCCACATGCACTGATGCAATGGCAATTTTTGCATGTGAATCTGCCCCACGAGATGAAGAGGTAACATATGATTTTAGCGGGGAAAAACACGTCTCGAGTGCTTTGTCATAACTTACCACGTGGCATTATTGTTGCCGGACTTGCTGGGCACGTTTCTTTCATTGTAAGGCAGAATCACGGGTCCACAAATATGTTTCCATATTAGAAGTAAGAAATATTTGAGGCTAATTTCATCGTTTTCCTTTCCCATCATCTAACATTTTTGTAAGGCAGAATGACGGGTACACAATTATGTTTCCATACTAAGAAGTAAGAAATACTTGGAGGCTAATTTCATCGTTTTTCCTTTCTCATCATCTAATCTTTTTGTAAGGCAGAATGATGGGTACACAAATATGTTTTCATACTGAGAAGTAAGAAAGACTTGGAGGCTAATTTCATTGTTTTTCCTTTCTCACCATCTAACCTTTTGCTTCCATACGCTTAATTTCTTTTCTTTTTCTTAATTTTTTTTTTGTGAATATCAGTAGAAGAGCATGTACACAATAAAAAAGGGCCAACCAAAATTTTATAATTTTGAAATGAACGATTTGATTTATTTGTGAAAATCTTGGCTTTTTCTTATAAAATAAGAAGAAATTAATTTAATGGAATGTGAATTTACAAAGGGGTCATTAGGAATTCAAATTCCGGTTAAGTGTTACCCACCTCTGGCTACTTAGTCGTCGTTGCCGACGCTAACACAAGCTACCGCATGCTTTGCCACCCATGCCCAAACCTATTAGCAAACCTTGACCTCTCTATCTCACATAATCTCTCTAAATTCATCAAGTCGAATCGAGTAATATCCAACATGATTGATCTCATATCTAAGGCTTGATCTTCAATCTCATTTGCTTCCCCAAGGAACCAAAAGAGCAGGGCCCCTACCCACCACAACGATGGCCAATGGCAACGGCGGGGCGTTGGCGATGACACAATTGGATTTGTGACGGGCCAAGGGGTTGGGAAGGGAAGAGAAAGAAAGCAAGCAATTTCTAGTATAAATTCAATCAGTATACGTACTTTGATCTTTTCGGATATATTCACTAGACAAAATTTCTTTCTTAGCTTTAAAAGGCTCGACAAGATATCCAGACGTCTCTATCATTGATTAAAACTGCATAGCACACGGCTTTTTCAAAATAACCCTAGTGCTAAAAAAATTTCACCTCCCCCTCCATTTCCCGGCTGCCGAACAAAAGGTTAAACGGGAACGACAATCACGAGAACCGGCCACAATGTCCAAATTCCACGAGTCAAACGAACGTGATAAACGAGAGACCGCGTCGTCTTCGGTTGATATCAATTCTTAAATGATAGGACAGAGTGGCGCGACATCACAACGCCTCCCCCACCACCACCACCACCACGACCAGATCTTGCTTTGGCGCCTTCAGCTTTTCGTTGAATCGTGAAAGTACGACTGGGCCTCTCGGGCGGACGGACCCCGGGCGCCTTCCCCGCGTTCCCACCGACCCAAGCGCACGCAGACAGTCCGGTAGTGTTGGGCAGAAACTTCTCTGCTCCCTCGTGAAAGCCCCATTTTTTTTTTTTATGTGCGCTGCACGCTTTTCCAAATTCTGCTGTCAATTCGGGATTTTTTTCTTCTTCTCGGTTGGCGATAAGTGATATAAATATGTGCACACAGCTTGCCAGATGTTGGAACTGGTATAGGCGAAGCAAGCGACGGGGAACCTGTGAGCGAGAAAAAAGAAAAGGAAACTTGCGAAGCAGCAGCAGCAGCAGCCGCCGAAACGAAACTGGACCGCAGAATCCTTATCCTTTTATCGTTTCTTGGAGGATTGAAATACTTCGTCCCCCCCTCCTCCTCCGCTCTTGTGCTGCTTCTGCAACACCAAGTTCGATTTTTTCTTGCGGGGGGGCGTTCTTCTCGCTGAGTTCTGTCGTGGGTTGCTCTCGAAAATTCTTCTCGACCCACTTTCTCTCTTTGCCCAAATCGAATAGTTCTGTTTCTGTTCTCCGGGGTCCTTTCCTTCTTCTTGGCCTCGTTTCTTTTTCCACTTTCTTGGGTGGGGTCTGTTATGGCTGTTGTTCTGGAGATTCTGAGAGGAGCCACGAGCGGGGCGTTCTTGGGTGAGGCCTTGGTGCTGGTGGCTTGTGTGGGGATTTCGGTGATTCTTGGAGTTCTAGTCGGATGGTCGTGGAGACCCGGGTGGGTTTCTCGATCTGCGGAGGACATATCCGAAGCGCCGACTTTCGCTGACCCTCCAACCGCCATTTCTGACTCCAGGTTCGTGTTGGGACTTTCTTGCGTTCATCGGGCAAATGAATTTAGGTGCTGGCAATTTGGTTAATGGTGTTTGTTCATTTCAAGATTCTAATGGATTTGCGCTGCACAATCTTTGCATTTGGCAGTTCGTCACGGGGCGAGAGAGAGAAATCGGGCCTTGTCAACGGTGATGATTTGGAGCATCTGTGCCGACTCGTGGAGGTCAAAGATGGAGGGCCTGCTTGGATTCAGATGATGGAGAAGTCGGTGCCCACCATGAGCTATCAAGCTTGGCGAAGAGATCCTGAGGTATAATCCTCGCTTTTCTTGAACTGCCAAAAATTGGAAATCTGATCTAGTTACAAAATTACAAACTCTCAATTGCACTTCGTTGAGTATTACCAGATATATAGGTGAAATCTTTGGTTGAATTAGCATTCGAATTAGACGGTTGAGATGTTTTGATGGTTTCTGTTTCAGACCGGGCCTCCCCAATACCGGAGTAGGACTGTTTTTGAGGACGCGACACCTGAAATGGTGAGGGACTTCTTCTGGGATGATGAGTCCCGGTTGAAGTGGGACGATATGCTTGTTAAAGCTTCGATTTTGGAGGAGTGCCCTACTACTGGAACCATGGTGGTGCAATGGGTCCGTAAGGTGAGGACCGAAAGAAATTTACGTTTGCTTTCACTTTCATGTTCCCCTGTTTTGGCTTGTGTCTTAGGCTGTGCAGATTTTGGTAGCATCTGCTAATTCGTTCCTCTCTGTTTCGTGTTTTGGCACAGTTTCCATTCTTCTGTAGTGACAGAGAATATATCATAGGCCGACGGATTTGGGAATCAGGACGATCGTACTATTGTGTTACAAAGGTATGAGAACTGTCTTTTGCCCAATCATTTTCATCATATTCGTTTCTTGTAAGCGCAGACAACACCATTGCCAACATAACTTTTGGATCATATTGCGTTGTTTTCTTGTGAATACAACCCTCTTGGTTTTGGATTTAAAATGAGAAATTTGATAGTAGGCAAGTCCTTCAACGAGGAAAAGGACTGACATCATGCATGAGCATTTAGCAGAGTGTTGCTTAGCTTTTATCAGATCCTACGACTTGCATGACTAATGCAATATATTTAGGCAATAGTAAATTGGTTAGGGGTGGATTGGGCGATCCCTTGGAGGGCAGAAACTTGACAAACTCCTTAGCTAAGCTGCCTAGTAATTTTCTTTCTTCTTTTTTTCTCCCTAGAAGAGTCAAATTTCACGTGGATTCTGAGAATGTGAGCTCTAGTTAAACTGCTAACAAAACTGGAAATTGTCCACACTAGATCAACCATTTTTGTAAAAATGTCAGCACCGTTTTTGCCTTTTTGTTCCTATGGAATAAATTGAATCGTCGTCCCCTTTGATTTGTCTTGGTACGTCTGGATTTCCTTGTCAACAATTAATTCTTTCTGCATTTTTCAGGGAGTGCCTTGCTCCTCTGTTCCTAGGCAAAATAAACCAAGACGTGTGGACCTATACTACTCAAGTTGGTGCATCCGTGCAGGTACTGTTGGATTATTTCCTGAACATACTGCTTGGTTGTTTTGCTTGGCTTCTACCGTGTGCTTTATATTCAAATTTCTTTCACAATGCATCTGGGCATTAGTTTAGAGCTTGCGATTGATGGAAGTTGTGTGCTTTGGGGCATTTTTACAGTTGAATCTAGAAGAGGCGATGGCCAGCTAACTGCCTGTGAAGTGTTGCTGTTTCATCACGAGGATATGGGCATACCTTGGGAAATTGCGAAGCTTGGAGTACGCCAAGGCATGTGGGGAGCTGTGAAGAAGATCGATCCTGGTCTACGCAAGTATCAGAAGGAACGAGCCTTGGAGGCTCCGCGGTCACGTTGTGCTTTCCTGGCACAGATCAATACTAAAGTCAGCCCAGACTACCTCAAGTCTCTAGAGAGTTCTGGTAAAGAAGATCCATCGGAGACTGAAGCCCATGATGAGCCGAGGAAACCCTTGGTGCCGAGGCTCCTGTTAGTGGGAGGGGCTATCGCTCTTGCCTGCAGTCTCGACCGGGGCCTTTTCACCAAGGCCGTTGTATTCGGAGTAGCTAGAAGGTTTGGAAACGCCGGACGGAGATAGTGATCGAAGCAGCTCTTAATTCCTTGTACTCGACTCAAGGATGCTGGTATTTGTGCAGTTTATAGTTAAGGGAGGAAACCGCCCAACTGGCGTGCTTCCTTTTAAGGGATAGAGGGATCTATCGTATTTTTGCCGACTCTTTTTTGATCCATTAGATAGATTCACATGAGGCAAAAGAGATCGTGTTGCTGTAATATACCATCAGTATTAAATAACAAAAATGTGATTACTTTACAGTTACCTTAAGTTGGCAAGCACAAACTCAGGTCGCCTTACCTCTCTCTGTTCTGTTTCCAAATTCTTCGGTCCTTGTTCCTCTTGCAGTTAGATCTCAAGAAACGCTCTGTTGGAACATGGTTTATGGTGGTGTAACAGAATAAACTCGGGGAGAGCCATCTTAGATTCATTTATTACTTCATATTCTTTCATTTCCATATAAAGATCACTTCCTTCACAAGTACTTTCACCTATTTTACCCATTGGAAATGCTGATATACTCATGAATATCATTAGACATGTTCCAACGGATCTTCAAAACACCGATATACTTATGAAACCATATTTGATGTAAAAAATGTTCCGGCTTTCTATTTTCAGAGGAAGTTGCTCCAAGTTGCTGCAGTTGCAGTCGCTCAGTTCCCTCGGGACATGGCTTCTGTTATTATCTCCTTTGAAAGACTGCGTCATTGTGGCAACCGATCTAATCTAAGCAACTTCCAATCGGAGTCATCAAAGCCTAGGCATAGCGCAAGAAATGGGCTAGCGACAATTCGCATCAGATTTGCAGTTTCAGGGGAATTCCTTAGGAAAGCAACTCGAACACTCGTTGCCAAACCCCTCAGCTTGCTAAAGCTTCATCCACATAACTTGGATGCCGCTCGTGTCTGATTTACTGCGTGAAATACTTCAGATTCTGCAATTTATTTCAGAAGCAAAAAAGAGAAGCAGGGAGGTGGCTTTTTTCTTTTGATCAGTAAGTGCTCGTAAGAGCTGAATATCACAGCAAGATTGGTGTTTGATGCGACACTGAGGTATCACCTTCTAAGGCTAGACTCTGAATTTTTCTTTTTCAAAGGGACTGTGATTTGAAGGCATTACCGACCATCCTTGTCCACGTGGTGATGCTCCATTCTGCAGAATAGTGCCTCTGAGAGAGAGATGGAGCAGGTTTCCCACCACTCAATAAAGTGATGAAAATTATGACAAAAAAATAATAATAATAAATTAATGAAGTGATGAAAAGAATCTTGGTGCTGCAAGACCCGCACTTGCTGTTGCTGGTGAGTGCGCTTTTCAGGCAACCCGAAAGTTTAAAAGAACTGAGACGCTTCATCCATCACTCAAAAGCTTACAAAAATAGCAATTTGGGAAACATCTCTCCAATTTTTTGCTCATAGGTTCTTGGAAAACTTTCAAGATCATTAACAGAGTTTCCTCCCCTGTTGATTGACAAAACCAGTTGATCAACTCACTTTCTTCTTTTCTTCTTTCGTTAAACTCTGCCGAGAAACTCAATAGAAAAACCAATCTTTATAAAGCTATCTGGAAATGACCAGACAATCATGCTTTGCTTTTATTTCTAGAAAAAATTAAAGGCGGAACTGCATGCTCGAGGAAAGATTCTTGCTTGGACCCGATCCCAATTTCTGGGTGCAATCGCAACGATTATCACGTTTGGAATCGACTCACTTCATCACGGACTCGACAGGGTCTTAAGGAAAAGCGTTTTCCCTGTGCTAGACCTATCGTATGGAAAGACTGGAAGCCTCAAATGGTGACAGTGAACAAAAAAGGTCTCATGTGACCTGCCTGTAGAAGTCATACTACCTTAAAATCTTCAGATCCAATCTTTAGATCTAACGTCTTAGCCCTCATTCGCCTTATCTGTATGGCCAGTTTGTCTATATCCATCTTGTATATTCTGACTTACTTAGTTCTTGCTGATTAATAAAGTTGGCTAGCAAAAAAAATCAACCTAAAGAAAGCTAATCAGAGATCAGAAGAGACAAAACTTGAAAGAGAGCTACAAATGGCACTACAAAGCCAAAGATCAGCTTAGAGATAGAAAACTTCTACATGACATTAAGTGTTTCTTTGCAAATCAAAAATCCCTCGCAAATAGCAGCAAGAAAATTACTAAACGAGAAATGCAGAAGCAGAAGATTTCGACTGCAATAACTTAATTATTCTTACATCTCTGGCAATAATTAAAAATATTCAAAAGATTGCAGTAGTACAGGAAGCAGTGATAGTAGAAAAAATATCATGCCGTAACCCAACGAGGCTACTAAACCTTGGCGGTTCCTGCAGTAAAGTTGGGGTCCTCGCATCTGTACCTTCCATCAGGGCCAATGCCAAATCCCTTAGGATCTGCAAACACATTCTCCAATAGCTGGCTTCTGGGTGGCTGAGGGCTTGCATCCGCAAATTCCACGGCATCTTCAACTACCTCGTCAATTTTCTTGTCGATTGCCTTGAGTTCGGCTTCGCTAGCCAGCTTGCTTTCAATTATGTACTTCTTCAAAGCTGCTATGGGATCCCTTGCAGCATACTTGGCCTTCTCAGCTGACAAAACACAGATCATTTCAATGTTTCAACAGCAGTTAGTAAGGAATCCAAATTGTGCACATCATACACACATTATGAGAGGAGCTTTTAAAGAAACATATCACCAACATAAGAGTTCAAATCAACAACATGCCCAATGCCTAACCACCTAGACTAGCACAGCTAACAAGCTATTCCATTCTCCACTTCATGTGTAAAAGTGTCTTGTTTTTACCTCCTCTCTAGAAAGCCAACCACATCCTTTTCTTAGGTAGCCCACAAAAGTCAATTCTACTGGCAGGAGACCAAATTAGTTTGAAGATGCCACATATATGAAACCAAAACAGAATCAGAAGTTGCTTAAAAGAGTACTGAAACCCTTTAACTGCAACCTTAGATATGAATATCATTCTAAAAATGGACAACAGCGTTAACATTTGTTTATTCTGACAAAATCATATCAATTGTGACGGTTAAGATAATGAGGACCAGGCATCATAAACCACTACAGCAGTCAAAAGAAGCAAGCACGCCTTTTGCAACAGAACCTGCATTAAGAAATTACCATAACAGCCATAAAGGTCATATTATCATCAGCTCTTATTTATCATGCTCAGCCTCGAAAACTGCCCTACAAAGTTTTCCCACTTATCAAAACCAACAAGCTTCACTTTCCAGCAAATGTGATGTTTTGGAGATCGACTAGAAAACATGATTCAAAGGCCTCAAACATTTGTAGCACCACCAGTAAGTGAGGAAGAGATGATGAGTAGTAAAAACTGTAGGCAATTGATGTGTCTAGTCCTTAATCATAATCCGTATCAATATTGTTGTTAAACCAGGATCCCGTGATGGCTGGCAAGCCTAATAGGTTGCTTCACCAATTAATAGAATCAGCACTTCCTACTTAATCATGCTCATTAAATATGCATCTTATGAGTAAAGCTGCAAACTTTGATAAAGAAGAAACAGATCAGTAACATGTGCAACTCTTAAAAACACAATTCATTGAGCAAGGCTGAGTTACAACCAGGATACCATCACAATCCCGCCAATCCATCCATATATTCTTCTATCTGACCCTCCAATCAATTCCAGTAACCTACAGGCACCCATAGGCCCATTCACCTTTTCCCTTTTTCATCCTTCGTGTAGTATTTTTTAGCCCCAAAGTCCTAGACCTACTAACACGTGCATACCTAATATTTATACTCCCCAGTGTAACCTGAATTTCTTGATCTGCTGAACTAAGAACGATCTATATCTCATCTTGGATCTCAATCCTCCATGATTCTAATAAATGTCAGGCTGTAAATACTGTTCCTGTTTTCCCACTCTCTAGAAAAGCCTTTGCCAATTGTGAAACTATCCTATTAGCTTATTTAATGACACCATGATGTCAAGTAACAGAGTACAGTCAACCTGCTTTCGATGCTTTCGAGAGAAGTACCTCCTTTACACTTCAGGACCCTTAAATGGTTATTACAATAGTCTGTTCGATTTGACGGACTCTCTACAGGGCAAGAACCCACACCATTTGCCCTGCATTCAGACTCCCCCAACTCAAACCTATGCATCCAAAGATAGTACGGGGATAACTACCACATTACAAAGTTATCTATGGTGTTAAAGTGTAACTCTTTCTTCCGATTCATTGTTTCTTCATGCTAATTCAGATAATCAATATTTCAGCTGGCGAGATTAAAAGAATATCTATGCTTACAATCAATGCTCTATATGTCTCAAAGAATAAAGCAAATCTCTACCAAAGTCCCCGCATCACAATCTAGGTAACTCCAAAAGCACTCATCTTTGTTAAGAGAGGTTACTATAATTAGTGCGTAAGATTGAAAGGCCTAAAATAAATAGGAATATCTAAGAGACATGCACCTAAAAAGGAGATTATATCCACCAACAAAGCCAGTGATTAAAAGAAAGATTGAGCAAAAACCAATCAAGAATGACACTCCGAGTTTGTCTTAAAATGCTCACCAGGCTCACGAAGCTCATCGGGATCAGCCAAAGAGTGTCCTCTAAACCTGTAAGTTTCGCACTCGACCAGGGTAGGTCCCTCTCCTCTCCTCGCTCTTCCGACGGCCTCCTTTGCCACCTCCCTCACCTTCAACACATCCATCCCATCCACATGCACTCCGGGCATCCCGAATGCAGGACCCTTCTTCCAAATCTGAGGATCAGAAGTAGCTCTCAAATGGGACATACCAATTGCCCACAGATTATTCTCCACAACAAAGATGATAGGCAACTTCCACAGCTGAGCCATGTTCAGGCACTCAAAGAATTGTCCATTGTTACAAGTCCCATCCCCGAAGAAGGCCACGGTCACATGATCACAGCCCTCTTCCTTCAAGACCTCCCTCTTGTACTTGGACGTGAACGCCGCGCCGGTGGCGATCGGAATCCCCTCGCCGATGAAAGCGAATCCACCGATCAAATTATGCTCCTTCGAGAACATGTGCATGGAGCCTCCCTGGCCTCGGCAGCAGCCCGTTTCCTTGCCGAACAGCTCGCTCATAACCTGGCGGGCCGGCACTCCCTTGCTGAGCGCGTGGACGTGGTCCCTATAGGTGCTGACCACGGAATCCTCCTGTTTCAAGAGCTTGATGAAGCCCGTCGAGACAGCTTCCTGCCCGTTGTAGAGATGGACGAAGCCGAACATCTTGCCCCTGTAGTACATTTGAGCGCACATGTCTTCGAACGCCCTCCCCAAAACCATGTCTTCGTAGAGCTCCAATCCCTCCTCCTTCGTGATCAGCTGCCAGACGACAAAAAAATAAGCAAATCAAGAACATACCCACGAATTCTAACCTCCCATTAACCACAAAAGAACTCTCTTTCTCGAACGCGCACACTCCAGACGCGAGCTACCCAATACCGGCCATGCCCCAAGATCGAATCTTTACCAGATTGGAGCCGGAGACAGAGGACTTGGGCTGCTTCTCCTTGACGACATTGGATGCGGCGACGGCGGCGACGGCGGCGGAGGACCGGGGGCGGCCGGCGGAACTCGAGATGGGGTTGAAGCGGAGCCGGGCGGTGGATCCGAGGAAAGCAGAGGACGAGGGGTGGCTGGCGTTCGAGGCGAGGGCGGACCTGTCGTGGGCGAAGGAGGAGGAGCGGATAGCGTTGATGGCAGAAGAGAGGGAAGCGGCGGACATGGTGGCGACGAGAGGAGGGGGGAAAGGAAGGAAGAGAGAGAAAATGCGGTCGGATCGAATTCGCAAGAAATGAAGTGGGGGAAGAGGGTCGGTTTTAATATAGGAGAAGAAGGGGAAGGAGGCGGGGCGGAGAAAACAAGAGGAGGGAGCACGGGAAGGACCGCCTGGATCGTCGCCTCTTTGGCAGTTGGCTCCCCTTTTAAATGGTGATGATGGTGATGATGGTGATGAGTTGACGACGAAGGGGGGGATCTTGGGAGAGGGGTTTTTTCCTGTAGGTTATGTTTTCACTCCATGAACATCGTCTACGTCGCGATTACAGGTGGGAGTGTAGGTTTCGTTTGTTCGCCTAATCGAGGAAAGAAGGGGAAAGGAGGGATCTTTGTTGGTGGGTCTTTGCCCCTTCTTGCCTTGTTGTGCTGGTTCAAATGTGGATTTTTGCCTTCCCCCACCACGTTGGGAGATTAAAACAATGAGGTATCGATGATCGTGATGTGTTTCGCTCGTCGAAAAGGATACGAAGGATTGGATCCAATTAGGCCGAGTCAAGCAGTGGATTTGGGTTTGGAGAATCGCATCTTGAGTATATATATATATATATTTAATGATTTTAAGGATCTTAAAAAATGAATGGCATATTGTCTGAGCAAACCTAATTGGGTCGAGTCGAGACAAGCCCATAAAACAAGGTATATACTCTAGGGAGTGGCAAAATAATCTCTAAACTCTTTAACTATGATTTTGATCAAATTGGATCATGTGCTCTTTAGATTGAACCAATTCAGCCCTTTCGGCCTTACAACTCCCCTGTTTGGAACCCGAAATCGCCCAACATGTCACGCTGTCCCGTGGTGAGAGAGGGGCGGTGCGCGTGGAGAAGACATGGGAACGTAGGAAGAGAGAAACTGATCTGAGCTCAACTCCGTGAGATCCGCGGGTGGCCATAAAAAACTGATAGCCCATCGGCCGTGACCTGTGTTCTGGGCCGGCCTGACAGCCCGTGGGCCATTCGGTCTATTGTGCTGCTTTGCCAACTAATTCTGGCCACCACCTTGGGAGATCAAAACAATAAGGAATCGATGATTGTGCTGTTTTCTGGACATGGAAAAGGATACAAAGGATCGCGGTGGGCTTTTGGGATTGGATGCTAGAGATGCTAGACGGGCCGAAACCGAGCCTCGCGAAAGATTTTTGCCTTCTATGCCGTGATGATAAGATCGAGTCAGGCCGAGAGGTTCGTGTCTAAGTTCATTCGATGGTTTAAAGATCTTTGGAAGGTAAATAGGATTAGCTCAAGACTTGAGCGGGCCTAATTGGGCCGGGTCGATGCAAGTTCATAAAGCAAGGTGGCCCTATGGCCTTACGAGACTAAGTCAAATTGGTCCTTGTGCTCTTCAACTCGAACCAATGTGGCCCTATGGCCTTACGAGACACCTGGTGGAACCCAAATTCGTTAACATGTTATGCTGCGCATGGCCCAGTCACAAAAATTCTGAAAAAATCATAATAGAAGGAAGGACCAGTAGAAGTTGCAGCACAGGAAGGGAAGAGCAAGACTGGGGGGAAGAGAGAGAGAATTCTTGGCATCCCGTTCCAGGTGGCCACTGGCCTAGATCTAGGCGAGAGCAACATGCCCTTCGCACTCGGTTGGGGCACCACTAGGTCACCACTACCAACTGAGTATTGACTGACCGCGCCCCACCATCGAGTGCAAGGGTCAGACCGCCCTCCCCGAGGCAAGTGGGGGCGGCGGGGGGCACCGTCCCTCCCTCCCTTACGATTATTGCCGTCGCTTTTCCTTTCTTTTCGTATTTTCTTGTAATGTCCCAAGGTGGCCGTGCATGTGTATCGTCAAGTTAGAACACATGGGTTCGACAGAAGTGAGCAAAAGGGACTAAATCCATGGTAATTAAGTTCAAGAACCAAGTAGAACATTTAGCTCGAGTTTAGAGACCAAATAGAACATTTAGCTCGAGTTTAGAGACCAAATCGGACATATTCTAAACTCATCCAACTTACTTCTTTTTACTTGCAAATTCGATCAGACATCACTTTATAAGTTCTCGACGAGGAGTAAAGGATGATACAGATGGATCTTCAATTTCAATTTGTTCAATTATTAAAAGAAACCTCCAACCTGCTTTGTATTTCTAGAACGCATCTCAAGAAGAACCAAAGAATCAAACAATCATTTCCCTCGAAGCTATATAGCAGCAACCCATTTCGATCTACTACTGTACAATCTCCATGGCTAGTGGCCCCCGACAAAACACAATCGCTCCTTCCGTCGCCATCACCAAGAAACCAGGGTCTCGAAGCTGTTCAGCCCGTCCAGCTCCGGCGCGAACCTCGGCACGCTCCTCCGACCGCTCGCTGCTTGCGGCGGCTTCGCTTCGCGGCTCTTCCTCGCACCTTCGGCGGCGCGCTCGCCGCTCGGGGCGCTCCGTGGGGCCGAACGAGCGGCGGCGGCGGAGGCGAAGAAGCTGGACCCGACGGCCTGGCCCAGGAACTCCGCGCACAGGGCGTCGAAGGAGCTGAACATGGAATTCATCTGGGTCTCTCTAAATCTTGATAAAGACTCCGAATTTCCGAGAAAGAACAGAACTTGGCCGAGTGGGATTGACGATTGACGATTTGACGATTTGATGAGGAGAGAGTTTGAAGGGGCGTCGATATATATAGAGAGAGGAGCGAGGGGAAGCGGCCTCGGGGAAAGAGCGGGTGAGGACCGAGGTAGGCTCGTGGCTGGGCCCGACGGGCGGCGCCCCACTTGCGACAGCAGAGCCGCAGCCACTTGACGCGGTCAAAGCGTTGCGGAAAGTGGGCAGAGCCGCAGCCACTTGCGACAGCTTTCGCTTTGCTTTTTCTCCCGAACAGAGGAAGCGGTTGAACCGAGACGTTTGCAGTCGCTCCTGTCAGAGATATTTTCCCGTGATCCACGCGGGTCGGGTTTCATTGACAAGAGAATTGGGTCGAGCCGATATGGTTCGGTGTTTGAGATTCACTCGAGTTGGATGTTCGACCATGGATGCCGCCCGAGACCCGATTCAATGAACGGGAAACTTGATTGGGGACTAGGCTTGATCACGAGAACTAGTACAGTGAATACTCGACTCGACTTATGGATTGTTGTAATCCACGACGTCGGTCCACAACATAGGGAGGGGCGTGGTCGGAAAGGGTCGAGTGGGGATGAATTTTTAGGATAGGATTCAATCGACAGGCCGACAAAACATGTGGAGGAGTTACATTTCGAGGGAGTTTGGTCGACTCATGTGGGTCACATAATTCAACATTATGCTGGCTTTACTTGTTCCAGAAAACATGCATCAGTTCCCCCCACCAGACATACTCAGTTCATGGGCCATGTTTCGTTTTCTATGTTTGCCCTGGTGCCTCCTAGTCTTTAGCCGAAAAAGATAAAGGTGGCATCGATCGGTAGGGACAGTTAGGAATCTTAATTCAATATGCCTGGCCAATCTCATAAACTTCATTTATGCTGCGAACATCGTGCAAGGCATGAAGACTTCCGATGTTCTCAATAGGTCAAGCATTCTAACACTACTCTTGCACGAGGATGGGATCAGATTTCTTCTTTTACGAATCGGTACAGCAAGAAGTGGCACTCCATGGATTGAGAATTTAACGGCAAACTCCTTAACCTCAAAACGATTGTGAGTCGACAACTCGACTTGATCTCACTGAAAAGCCACACAGCCCATCGTCTGCAAACGAGACAAGAAACGGGCTTAATTGGCTAAGATGTTCCATTTGTTCAACAGGGTAAAGAGCAATCTAATTAAAGTCGATGGAGGGAATAACAGCCCTTCAATAGTTTCCGCTTTGATCTCAGGCAGAATTGTCCTTACAAGGGAAAGAGGCCTCCTGCAAATTTCGGACCCAATCCAAATCCAGAAAAAAATGTCTGCCCCTGGTTCACGTTCATTCATCGGGATAAGGGAATGACGCAAGACGCTCCAGATTCCAAAGCTTCTCAAATTTCCACAGCATCTTTCAAGAGCCATTTATTGCTGAATAGAGACGACCTTTGGGTTTCCAATACGAAGATTCCTGCTCGCGTTATCCTTCGTGTTTTCTATTCAAACCCAGTTAAAACTAAAAGTAACGAGATTTTTTTGCCTTGCATTCTCATGTCCTGCCTTTTTTTAAGTTCTGATGTTTATAGTTAACCCTTCTCTTTTCATGTTCTGGATAATCAATCATTGATTTGTCCAGCTCTTATAGCGTAAGTAAATATCGAACTCCTTTAAAAGTTGGCTTCACGTTAATGGCTGGAAACCGAAATGGATTCGATGAGATTTGAAGCCATCGGTCCGACCAAAATGAAAGAAAATTGCTTCCACATGATCATCATCGACTACATTGCAACCAGGTCTACTTACTTTAATGCAGAGGGAAATGATGCACGTACTCATCGTCCAGCCTAAGCAGCTCGACCCCATACTTGATTCTATGTCGACCGAAGCTGAGAAGGAGCTAATGGCAGGGCCCTAAGAGTAATCAAAGAAGCAAACCTAAGAGCAATCGAAGCTGAAGACGAGGAGGAGGAGATGATCTAACAAGGAAAAGGGTCTCATATACCTTTCGCACACGCCAAAACAAGAGGCAAAAGAGAACCGAAGAATGACAAAGGCTTAGACGTGGGCAGTCCCTTCTGTGAATTTGGGGTCCTCACACCGGTATCTTCCGTCGGGGCCGATACCAAAGCCTTTAGGATCAGCAAACACGTTCTCTAGTAGCTGGCTTCTGGGTGGAATAGGGCTTGCATCAGCAAATTCCACGGCATCCTCTATAATCTCATCTATCTTCTTGTCAATGGCTTTTAGCTCGGCTTCACTTGCCAGATTGCTTTCGAGAATGTACTTCTTCAAGGCTACGATGGGATCCCTTGCAGCATAGTGAGCCTTCTCAGCTGACAAATCAATACAAAATAAAAATATATTAGCCAGATTGTCTGAAGTGAGTTATGTGTCTCGCTAGAAGAATAAGGAATATAAGAAGGTGACCATCACTAATACATTCTGAAAGCCGCACTGTAGCACAGTTGATTTTGTCCACGAATACAAAAGTTTTTCTGTCGAATGGCCCAAATGCACAAGTACAGGAAGTTCCCCAATGAAATCACCAACAAAAAAGTCATATTGGATCTTAGAGACAAGCCTGAAAAACGATCTTATACACTACTCAAAAGTATGTTACCATAAGAGCTCGAATCTCATGCTATTGCATCTTCATCCTTGAATGACCTTTACTTTCCTCTAAGGAACCAATTCTTGCCTTCAAAACTCCAACTCAATCAAGCATCTACCACATTGGATTACTGACCCCTCTCTCACCGATGGCACCAAGATAGGGAAGAGAGATGTTGTTGGTGATACCACCTTCGTATGTAGTCAGATGACAAGAAAGATACTTTTACTTGTAAGAAGAAAGATGCTAAAAGAAGAGCACTTTGTACTTTGAGGCCGGTTGGTGTAGACCACAAATTAATGTCTTCCGAACTTCTTTCAGTGTAAAACTTTTTAGTCCCCTAGCGACCACACTGCACCTGAACGCATCTGCTGTAAACTTCAAGATCTTTTCAGTTGTGTTGCTTGCTTGCTATCATTCTTCATATTTTCCAGTATCCCTTATTTCCTTGTAACTCAACTACTTCGTGTGTTCTCAAATCATTCTAAGGTTATACAACAGTGCTAGGACTTCTCTTTCCAGCAAGTCATACTCTTACTAACTGGCTCAATTTAATCGATTCTAAGATCATATCATATCAAAATTATTTAAGCAGATCCTCGTTTTTCCAGTATCTTATAAGACAAAGCACATAGATACTCTTTTACCAAAAAAAAAAAAAAAGCACATAGATACTCATTCCAACATTACCAGCTTTTTTTTTGCCTTTGGGCCAATGACTCATCCATCCCCATTTCGATGCCTAGTTTAATTCCTATCACAGCCTTAACATGATCTCTTGACACATTCTATGACTAAACAATCAAGATTTCAATTTCAATTTAGTAAGTGCCTTCCTATGTTAATTTGCCGACACATACGTGAGCATAAATAATATATATACCAATTTCCCTCTTCGATAGCCTTCAGCCCTCAAGTTCCACCAGCACCCTTGGTTCCTAGTCTCTTGATCCTCATTGTTTACTAACATCCAAATTGAAAAAATTAACAACCTAAGATGACTAGCTCAGCTCCCTCTTGAGACTTCGGCAATCCTTGCAAGAGCATGTCTTACTTTTTTCATGAGGAAGAAACGTATAAGTTCAGATAAGGAATACCATCTTAAAGCAAGTATTTGCAAATACTAAATCACAAGACAGAGAGACACTCCGAAGAGCCACGGGATGACAGTTCAGTCTTCCACATGATGCTCATTTAGGCCCTTTTGAGACTTCAATGGTCCTTGCAAGAGAATGTCTTACTTATTTCTTGGGGAAGAAACGTATAAGTTCAGATGAAAGAAACACCAACGAATGCCATCTTAAATCACAAGACAGAGAGACGCTCCAAAGAGCCAGGGGATGACAGTTCAGTCATCCACATGATGCTAATTTAACCCCTTTTGAAATTATCAATGTTCTCCATGTGACCATATTCGTCTTCCCAACTGAAGATCCCTTCCCCATTTGAGTATTTCATTTAAACAGAACTTTTGCCATCAACTGAGCTCAATGCACTCAGCTAGCTCCACCCTGGGGCGCAAGTTCTCAAAGCAGTAATTGCCTCGGCCATCTTCCCCTATAATCAATTTATCTGATCTCATCCCTTGTCTTAGAGTTACAATCCGTATGTGCAGGCTCTCAGGTTGTGCATTACTCAAACATTCTCCGTTCAAAATTTGGTAAATTCATGCTAGCAAAAGTTTAACCTTGATATCTATGATAGCCAGAAGTGGCAATGGCACGTTGAATGCGAGCTGACAATGATAATTGGAATAGGACTAGAAGGCTTACCAGGATCACGAAGCTCGTCAGGATCGGCCAAAGAGTGTCCCCTAAATCTGTAAGTTTCGCATTCGACCAATGTAGGACCCTCCCCTCTCCTTGCTCTTCCAATAGCCTCCTTGGCAACCTCCCTCACCTTTAACACGTCCATACCATCAACATGGACACCGGGCATTCCAAACGCAGGCCCCTTCTTCCAAATCTGCGGATCAGAAGTCGCTCTCAGATGAGACATCCCGATTGCCCACAGATTGTTTTCCACCACGAACACGATAGGCAACTTCCACAATGCGGCCATGTTCAAGCACTCATAGAACTGTCCATTGTTACAGGTCCCGTCTCCAAAGAACGCGACCGTGACATGATCACAGTCGGCTTCTTTCAAGACCTCCCTCCTGTACTTCGAGGTGAAAGCAGCCCCTGTGGCAATCGGAATCCCTTCGCCGATGAAGGCAAACCCGCCAAGCAAATTGTGCTCTTTGCTGAACATGTGCATAGAGCCACCTTGGCCTCTGCAGCAGCCGGTCGTCTTGCCGAACAACTCGCTCATCACCGCACGAGCGGAAACCCCTTTGCTCAGCGCATGAACGTGATCCCTGTAGTGACTGACCACGCAATCTTCTTGCTTCAAGAGCTTGATGAACCCAGTAGACACAGCCTCCTGGCCATTGTAGAGGTGGACGAAGCCGAACATCTTGCCTCTGTAGTACATCTGAGCGCACATATCCTCAAAAGTCCTGCCCAAAACCATGTCCTCGTACAGCTCCAACCCTTCTTCTTTCGTGATAAGCTGCACATACCCAGAGCAATGAATTACACAAAACAAAGAAAAAAAAAAAACTCAACCAGCTGAATTCGCTCGCTACAATTCAGTATCCACATCAGTGATCAGCAAATCGCGAGCTCCCTTTTTTACCAAATCCGAAGACGAGGAAGAGGAACGCTTGGGCTTCTTCTCCTTGACGACGTCCGAGACCGCGACGACGACGGAGGACGACCCGCGACGCCGGGCGGGGAGGGCTCCGAACCGGAGCTTCCAGGCTGATCCGAGGAAACCGGAGGCGAGCTTGCCGGAGGCCGCCGCCGGCGGGGGGCCGCGCTTCTCCCCGGCGAAGGAGCCGGGGCGACAAACCGCGCGGACCGAAGGAAAGGCCGCGGACATGTTCGCGCCTGCTCGTGACCTGTGCCCGACTGGTGCGAGTGGGTTGACTGGTGAAGCGATTTCGACCACACGAACTTGCAGAAGGAGAAGGGAAAGGAGGAGGAGGAGGAGGAGAGATGGAGTTTAGCTCTTTACGGAAGTGGTGCGGAAGCGAGAGGGACGGGTATGACAGGTAAGAGGAGTTATCGGCCACGTGGACGGAGGTCGGAGGAAGTTGATCCGCCGACAGCCTTAAATGCCGCTAAAACTGTGCTTGCCGCCAAGTTGGTTGGCTTAACCGCGAAGTTGGTGTACTCTGTTTTCACGACTTAACGAGTTAGATTCATATCATAAACGAATCTATAAATAGCCTGTGTTATTGGGTTGCTCGATTGGAGAACTGCAATATGTCCCAATTTAGAGATTTCCTAACTAGTAGCATCTTAGCATATTAATGGACTGCAGCTAGGGGTTCACCAACCCTCCATCTTCAGTTATGGCTCACCACGAGCATTCCATCACTGGTGCCAGACCCTTGTGGTAATGCTTGAAGGGGGTTGACAGCACTTGTCAAGTTGTCATTACTCTCCGCCCCTTCTTAATAACACTAAATTTTATTTGAATAATCTATATTATAGGATTTGCGTGAGATTGACATGACTTCATGCTAAATTTAATGATCTAAATGTAGTTTAGCATATATGCAATGGTGTAGATGCGTTGGCACAAACCTGCTTGTTTCACCAAAAATGATGAAATGTCTTTTAGAATATAGATGGATCGATATGAATGGACAAAGGTATTGAAGGATCATTTTGAGAACAATCATCACCGGAGATATAAATTGTAGGAAAGTGGAAATATGGATGAATTTGTTGAAAAATGATGAATTCTGTGATTGAGTGGGTGTTTTTACAAATAGTACAAAGTAGGCATTTATAACTCACTATTGACTAGGGTGCGTTTGTTTTGCGGAATACATTTTCAAGGAAAACATTTTCCTCATTTTTTGGCATTTGGGTTGCTTAGGAAAATGAGTCAATGGAAAACATTTTCCTAGTCAACGGAAAATGTTTTCCTAATAAAGCTTAAATTTAGAAAAATGATTTCCCTTTTAAAAGGATCGAAAAACGTTTTCGAATTTACCAAAGCTTAGATTTGATGCTTGGTTTACAAACAATTATTCTTATAAACATATATTTTTAAAAAATTGAATTTTGATCTTTTTTTTTTTTTAAATTAAAATTTGGAAAACATTTTAAAATAAAAATAAAAAAATCGAATTTGCTTTTTTCTTTTCTTTTCTTTTCTCCCTTTTTCTTTTTGCTTCTTCTTCACCCGTCACCGGCCACAAGGATGGCCAATGAGCTCTGGTCTCACCAAATCAAGCGATCTCATGACCTTCGACAACAAGGCTTGAGCTTGCTCGAGGCTGATGAGCCTTAAGCCTCGCTAAATCGGGTGAGCTCGTGGCCTCTAGGGTTGAGGCTCAAGCCTCACCAAATTGGGCGAGCTCACAGCCTCTAGTGGCCAGTTGGTGAGCTCGCGCCTCTAGCAATAGCTGGAGCTCACCCTTTATAAGCCAGCCAGGAACAAATTGCCAGAGGAAGCATAAGGGATGGTATGAGGAAGTTGAGGAGTGAAGGACAAGAAGAAGGAAAAAGAGAAAAGAAAAAAAGGAAATAAAAAGAAAGAAAATAAAAAACAACAATATTAAAAATTTGAAGTTTTTTAAATTAAAAATTTTCATTTTTTTTCTTGTGATGAAGTGTGAAATTATTTTTTAATGGAATCCAAATAACATAAAACATTTTCAATTATACATCGCCAAACAAAGGAAAACAAACCGTATTATTGAAAAATACTTTCTCGGAAAACATTTTTCTTTATCATTGAATTTTCCATGAAACAAACACATCCTATAATTCTAGTTATGATTACAGGAGGTTTCACTATCTATGATCTCCTATCATCTAATAACATTTATTCATAGTAAGCTAACAAAATCCTAAATTAGTGACTATAGATATAACCATTGAGCATTTTACCCAAAAAAATGCTAAAAAAAAAAAAATATAACCATTGAGCAGATAAGTTTTTATATGCCAATTGCTTGCTGTCGACGACTCCATCAATCAACTTCTCGAGTCTGCTCTTGTCAATAACTCTCATGTGATGTTGTTGATAATTTCATTGATAAATTGTTGATTTATTCAAGTTGCCAACTTTTTTATTCATCAATTATTTATATTTTCATCAAACTTGCTTAATGACTAAGTGTGTTTCTTGTCAATAGTTATTAAAAATTGGTATTTTTTAGTGTCAGCACTGCTATAAGGCTACTAATGTCATATCAAAATTGAAATTTGTTAGTAAAATGACATGTTTATCAATTGCATCGTGTATTTGAAAGACCTACCAAAACAATAAATGAACTGCACCACGTGATACATTTAAAACGTTGCAGATATGAACTTCACTTAAATGTGTATGAATGTGTTAAGCATGCATTGACATGTCTTAAATGTTGTTTGATATAACTTCTCTACAGTATATTCAGCTGTGAAAGGCACAATGCAACTTCTAAAAAAAGAAAAATTCCTCACTTAATTTCAAGGTGCTAGAACTGTCACTTTAAAACACAATTGTAACTTAATATATCGATGTTGATAACGATAACATGTTGACTTGTTTAACTACATATGTTTTTGACAAGGGTGTGACATATAAGTCGAAGGGGTCAATTCACATACGACAAATTGATCGATTGTGCATGAATAGGTTGAACTAAAGATACGCAAAAGAATCGAAAATCACTTAGAATCGAACCGAACTAACTTAGAATCAGCGAATCCCTGGGGAACTGTCCGATTCCGATTCGAGGTGTGGACCGCATACCTAGATTAGTACATATATATATATATGAGTTGAACGCTATTATGTCTAGACCTAATCACAACAGGCCTAGCATTTCGTGAGCCTGCCTAGACTCGAGCAAAAGACATTCTAGACAAGCCTTGGACATGGTCGTTGTTTGGTAATTGGTTAAGCGGTGTTTACTTCTATTCTTTTGTTTTCGAAAATAATTTTGGAACAAAATCATGTCTGATAAAATTTTTGTTCCTAGGAACAAATTTAGAGTAGAATAAAAAATAAAACAAAAATTTGATTTTTTGTTCCCGGTAACAATTCTAAAATCAAGTCCACCTATTTTTTTTCTTTTTCCTCCTCTTTCTTCTTGTTCTTCTTCCCTCTCTCTTGATTTTCAGGTGTTGTTGCCGCCACCATTGCCGTTTGTCACCGCTGCTGCCCCCCCGCCAAACGTCACCATCCCATGCTAGTCATTGCCAAGCTCGCCAGAGGCTCGGCCTCACTGGTGGCCCGGCAAGCCTCCCCCGGCCATCGGCAAGGCTTGGCCAACGAGGCACGGCCTCATTGAGGGCCGACAACGCTCTGGTGAGGTCGTCGACCCTTATTTGGCCAGTCGCCAGTCATCCCAAGGTCGGCGACCAACCACCTTGAAGAAGAAGAAGAAGAAGAAGAAGAAGAAGAAGAAGAAGGGGAGAAAGAAAGGAACAAAAGAAAAAAAGAAAAAAAAAGTAATAAAATTATTTAAAAAATAAGATTTTGAAGTAGGAATTAAAATTTTGCTATATATAGAATACATATTTAATTGTGTATTTTAATTTATTATTTAGTATTTATATTTATAGTTTATACTATAGTTTATTATTTACTATTCAATAAAAATTGGATTAGTTAATATTTTTATTACTTATTATAAATATAATTAATCAATAGAATTTCTACGATTTGATAAAATTTTAGAATGGAATAGAATTCTAAATTTGAATTCTTTTGAAATTGAAAATATAATAAATATAATATGATTTCTTCACTCATAAAAAGATAATTATATTGGTGAGTGGTCCGTGAGAATTCAATATCAAATTTATACTCATCTAAAAAGGTAATTGAAAAAGAATTGGATAATAAATTTTATGTAATTACCAAACGTATTAATATTCTTTTTTTTATTCCAAAATCAGAAATTTTATGCAGTTACCAAACGCATTATTTTGCTCATAAATTATTCGAAAACAAAATAAAAAATAATCATTTATAATCGAAATTATTCCGAACAAATGGTTACCAAACACACCTCTTAATGAGAAAAACTTGAATCCATCTAGGCTGAAAATTCACATAAAATTTCTTTATTTATTTTTTTGGAGGGGGGGACTCAACCAAAGATTTAAATCAGATCTTAAGGCTCAGATCTCACCTAATGATAAGCTTTTACTTACAACACAAGCAACTCAAACTTCAGCCTAGCATAATTAGCTACGTATCTTGTAAATAGGTTACAACGCATAAGTAACTATAAATTTACCAACCATATCTTAATCTTGGCACAACAAGATTGAATCAAAATCAATATCGACCAAAAATACTCTAGTAAAGGCACGACGTTGTTTCCATTGAATCAATCCAAATTGTCGGATCTAATTACCCACGAATCTCTCGGCGTCTCCTTCTTTATATATATACATTCGGGCGAAGGTGCATCGAATCTCGGTGCCTCCGATGATTAAAAAAGGACAGAGCAGGTCTTCACGGCGTCGAGCTTAGGCAAATGTAAGGAAAAAAGAGTGACGGGCAAGGAGATTCTCCTCCTCCTTGTTCTGTCCACGTGGAGAGAAATTCTAACCTGCCGTCGCCCCCACCGTTTGACCGTACGTCGCCCTCGCATTCTCCCCCTGATGATCAGAGCTACCAGACCGGTCCCGCCTCCGGTGGGACCACCGCCCACCCCTGCCGCTCAGATCTATCGCGTAGCCCGACCAATCACCGTCCGCCGGGGTGGACTTCTTAGGGTGCATCGGTATTACGTGAGCTTAGCATATCGTCGCCGTTCATCCCAACAGATCTTGTGCGAGCCGATCTGACGACTTGTCATGGTCGAGTCTCACACAAATCGAACTCGCCCATTATTTAGTTTTCGGCGGTTGGATCATTCAGCGGGAGATGGACGATTTACAAAAATAATATTTTTTAAAAATAATTATTTGTATCATTTACAATAATTAATTGATAAAAATAATTTTATTACAATAAGAATCTAAATCTAAATATTTTACCAGCGATGAAATATTTTTAATTCGTTCATTTTTGTAAATGATATCACATGATTATTTTAGATAAAATATTTTTGAGTTACCCATTACTCACAAAACTAACAAAGTCTATATCAACGATTGTGGACCATCCATGCAACATATTCCCGTACAATTGATGGATGAATGCATAAGGACAAATGCTATAAAATCTATGTACTAATCTAATATCGTTATTATCAAGAAACTATAATTCCATCGATTAGAAGCGTAGAAGAATAAATCAATGACCACTGTTAGGTTGGCGAAATAAATGGTTGAGATGGATCGAAATCAAATTAGGGCCATGCAAGTATGCCTGATCCAACGGGCCCAGCACAATTTTTCAATACATTGGGCAAATAATTTTCTCTATTTTCAAGTGTGACCTCGCTCAGGCCAGCATTATTCCATGCAAAAGTAACATTTTCCATAATTACAAGCAAGTTAGGAAACAACTCTTATGCCTGATATTACCAAAAATGCATGACTTTGGTCCATATAAGGTACACCTATAAATAACAACAAATTAAATCAAACTCGAGATTGACTGAAAATACGCTAGCAATGTTGCTACAACAACGTTCCATTAAATCGAACCAAATTATCAGATCTAGGTACCTACGAATCTCTCCGTCTCTCTCGTTTCTTCTAATTTCGGGCGAAGGTGCATCTAATCTCGGTGCCTCCGATGAAAACAAAATAATTAATAATAAAATGACAAGGCAGGTCTTCACGGCGTCGAGCTTAAGCAAATGTGAAAGGACAAAAAAAAAAAAAAAAAACGTCAACGGCAGGAAATTCTCTTCCTCCTTCTCTCTTCACATGGAGAGAAATTCTAACCTGCCCTCGCCCCCATCGTTTTACCGTACGTCGCCCTCGCTTATTCTCCCTGATCAGACCTAGCGGCCCCGCCCCGCTTCCGGTGGGACCACCTCTCCCCCCTCCCCCGCCGCTCAGATCCTGAACGTAGCCTCACCCATCACCGTCCGCTGGGGTGGACTTTTTAGGGTGCATCGGATCACGTGAGCTTGGCATATCGCAGCCGTTCATCCTCAATAGATCCTGTGCGAGACAGTCTGGCGATTGTCATGGCCTTGTCTCGCGCAAATCCAACTCAGTCCAATATTTTTCGACCAAAAAAAAAAATAAAAAATTACTCAGCCCGATATTTAGCTTTTAAGTGGTTGGATTGATTAGTGAAAAATAAACGATTTAAATTTTTCGGGATAATACTTATTTGTACTCATTTAATTAATTAATTGATGAAAAATATTTTTATTATCGACAACAATTTAAATTTAAATAATTTTATAAGTTATACCATGTTATCTTTTTCAAGAAAAATATTTTTCATATTATCTATTTCTCGAAAAATCAACGGAGCTTGGATCAACCATTCTGGTCCATCCATGCAGCTTAATCTTGTACGATTAGTGGGTGAAATGCGCGAGGACAAATGCTTAAAAATCCACGTACTAATGATTGATTCGGTCAACAAAAATATCTGACCATAGTTATTATCAGGAAATCATGATTTCATTGGCTAGAACTAGAGGCACGATAGATTAAAATCAATGACTACCGTTAGTTCGGCGAAGTAAGTGGTCAGGACATATCAAATTAGGCAACCTATATATGCCCAACCCAACCCAGCGTGTGGCTCCGAGCATTAGTTTTCGACTAGTTAGGGCAGACAATTTCCTCTTTTTTCCGAGCGTGACCTTGTCTCGGGCCGGCGTTATTCCGAAAAAGAAAGTAAATACTTTTCAATCGTAAACATGTCAGCCAATCGTTTCATTCAATCGAGGGTAGAACCGTCCTAAAAAGGGAAAGCGGAGGCGCCGAAGCGGACGTAGCTTGGAAATTCCGTCCCGGCGGACCCGCCACTCACGTGGCAGTTCGCGTAATCACGCGCCTCCTTTTCCCTCCCTTCCCTTCGGGAGCCGGGGCGAGTTCACGGGGGAGGAGGAATACCCGGAACCCAAATCCGCATTTCATTCCCGCTAAATCTGGACCCTCCAAATCCGGTTTGATCTGTAGCCACGAAAAAATATATATACTCCTCTGCTGCGGAGGTCGAAGACCAGAAAAAAGAAAAGCCCGCATCGCAGAAGGAGAGATTAGAGGAGGAGAAGCGAGGCAAAGATTCGGGTCGGATCCGGCGGCGCTCGTCGGGTTTGGTCCGTCTTTCGACGTAAGGCCGTCTCTCTCTCTCTCTCTCTCTCTCTCTTGCTCTTTCGCCGTGCGTGGAGAGAGAGATGGCGAGCGGGGTGAAGGCTTCGTGCACCTTGGTGGCGTCCGTGCTGGCGGCGTCGACGACGGCGGCGTTCACCTCCGCCCCCGCAGATCGGAGCTCCTCCTTCTGTTCCCGTCCGAATGGGGTGAGTCCCGGGTTTCGATTTCCTCCTGGGTGTTTTCCCCGGATGGGTTGTTTTGGTTTGTTCTTCTTGTTTCCCCGTGCGTGATTCTGGTTCTGTTCTTGTTCGTGCTGGTGCTGCTGGTGCTGCTGCTGTCTTTCGGCTTGTATCTCTCTTGTTTCTTTGTCTTTTCCCCTCCTGAATCGGTGGCCAATCGAGTTCAATTCGTGCTTAGTTCCTTGATTTGTGCCCTAGTCGCTGCGCGTGCGTGGAAAAATCGTTTCTTTTTCGTTTTGTTCATCGATGTCGGAGATGGGTCTTGGAAATCTTGATTTCTCCGCTCGTCTCTGCCATTTTCTGTCTACCCTTCTTCCATCTCCGTCGTTAATTTTTCATCTTTCTAGCTGAACTTATCTGAACTCGTTTCTCAGGGATGCTCTTCGTATTCTTCGAACGAGAGGAAGCTGGTGGTGGGATCGAGCTCGCTTTCTTCGGAGGAGGACAAATTGTTCGCGCCGAGATTCGACGGCTTGCGGTTCATCGAGACTCTGGTGACTGCACACAGATAGAAACAAACCCCCCCTCAGATTCTGTCGTATTCTTCCCATTTTCGAACGACGTTGAGTTATTGTGAGGAAAAACATTGTTCGTGAGACGTGATTCCAAGGAGAGCCCCCTGTCAATTTGGGTCATTTTCTTACCCCTCGGCTTTTGAATTTCGTTTGACGGTGAAATGTCAGCTTCTAGAGAACGTGAAATCTCACAGTTTTTGTTTTATTTTTCCTGGTCATTTGTCTCTCTAATCATTGTCGCCTCGCTGATTGGCGGGGTGGCGTCGGTGTTGCGTCTTGTCAACGTTGACGGTTCTTCGTTTTCTCTATTTGTGAACGGGCGTTGAGATTCTGCTTCACGTTTTCTTGGGTTGGTTGTGGAGTTGATGTTTGGAAATTCGGTTGCTTCACGGAAAGGTCTGGTTGCTGGGAAAACGTCGGCCACACAAAAGATTTTGACCGTTGGGTGGGATGGGCTGGAGATGCGAATGAATCTGACTCTGATTCTTGCAGAACTGATTTGCAGGCTGTTTTCCAGGAAGAGGGCAGGGCACGGTCTTGATTGTCAGAAGGTGTGTTGTAGTCTGAATCGAACCCGAACTCAGAACTCAAAGTTTTGAGCTTTTAAGCTGGACATTGGATTGTATAGCTCGATACGGTTATGGTACTTTGTGAAAAAACCGACGGCTTGATGGGGTTCGATTAGTTGTTTCGTGCTTGAGAAAGAATGAATCGAGCTCAAGTAATCGTTGGGTTCGAGCAGCCCGTCAGGAGATCGATTCATTCGCATTCGAACTCCCGGTGTTTTCGGCGCTGGATCAATTGGTTTTGGTGGTGCTTGATGGGGTAAAATTGAAAGTAAAAGATGAAAAGGGTAGGCTATGTTAAGATGATATCTGAAGGCCTTTTTTATGTTTGTTGATCGTTGATATGAAATGGGGGTTCTTATTTTATGGGTTTGATACATCTTATCGAGAGGTCGATCCCATCAAAATGGAGAAACACGAGAGACAACATCGAAGAAGTTAACTGCTTTAATTGGATATATTACGTATTTGAGATGAATTACAAATTTAATTTTGAGTTCTAATTATTCTTCCCTAATGTCGTGTTAGCCAAAATTGGAGAGGCTTTGATTAGATTTCTTACGTGGAATGTCGGGCCACAATTGGCGTACGCATCCCTTATTAGACCGAAAAGCAAAGAGCCCTTTTGGGCACGTCTTCAATTAGGCAAACAATGTCTAAGAAAGTTTATATGACACTAATCTTGTTTGGCTTGGTGTATTCAACAAGCCTTAACATATATATCGAGACACCCTTCCAACATTTCCTTTTTGAAGCATCGCAACTTCAAAGGGCCATTTCCTAAACGAATGTTCTCACACGTGGCCATCCTCGCCTTCTGCATCAGCCGCCCATTTTTTTTCCTGGGACGGAATGCGTGAGAAAATATCAAGCACATTTGATAGATTTTCGTCGGTCCATGTCCGACCGAAATTCGAAGGCGCCTTGGCTTGTGTACCTCGATGTTTACGCAACGCTCGGTGAAACCAGTCCTTGCCGAGGCACATATGACTTGTGGTCTCCCCTCTAACATTCAAGATTCTGCATCTGGTTTGTTCGACTTTTCAGATGGAAGTATGTGGTCCGTGATTGCTGTTCTTAAGATGCTTTTGGCCTGTCAGGGTGTTCAAGCTCGAGCTAACGAGCCATCTACACATTTCAACATATTGATGAGTGTTTTTTTTTTTTTTTTATGTCAGCTCTTGGAGAAATGAGACCGTACCAACATATTGATGAGTGTTATTCAACTCTTGAAGAAATGTCTTCGTATTCAAAAATTTTAAATTCAAATTTTATAAATCTTTTAATTTTATCAATTAAACTTTAAATCTTTTTATGTGTTGTCAACTGAGTTCTCTTAACTAATTTTAGCTAGAAATCACTGATGTGGATAACACATGTTTGATGCTGACAATTCTTAAAAATATTTTAATATTTTTTCAATTTTTCCTCTTTTCTCTTTTCCTTATTTTTTAAAACTTTTTCTCCTTTTCTCTTCTATTTTTTCTTTTTCGCTTTTCCCCTCCATTAGACCTCATTAATGGCCAGCGGGGACTGTTGTTCTCTTGAGGTCAACGATGGTAGGCTGAGGGAAAAAAAGAAAGAAAAAAAGTAAAAAAATAAAAAAGTTAAAGAAAGAAAAATAATAAAATATAAAAATATAAAAACATTATTAAAAATACTCATGTCATGTCGGCCATTTTTAGTTAAAAGTACGTAGAAAATTCAATTAATAAAATTGAAATGTTTAAATTTATATTGATAAAAATGTTAAAATTTAGAATTTTTTTAATGATTTTTCAAGAGAATGGCCGGCAGGCCCTCTTCGAAGCAACACTTTGATCTTGTGCTTCCACTTCCACTTTCGGACAAAGGGATCTTGGCCACAATAGGAAGCAGCCTCACATGCTTCATAGCCAGCTTTTCTCTCGATGGGATATTTCCAAGGATCAAACGAAAATCGACACGGAATTGGCGGGTTCTTCTTGGCCGCGATTTCTCCTCCTTTTGGACATTTCTCATTAAAAGGATGGACGAAAGACAACTAGAAAAAACCATGTGAACCACGCCAACGTTCCTTTAGCACTGGCCTTGGAGTTTTCTTAGGAACCCTCTATGTAAAATAGGGTTAAAAGGATGTTATCCCGACGCGAATGAGCCGTCGGATAATGTGCATCTAACATGCATCTAATGTGGATTCCGATGATTCGAATGCCTCGTTCGCACTAGCCAAGGACAAGCAACAGTGAGACTTCTTGAAGCAAGACCTTCCTTGTCATTTCGGCGCTCGGCCACCTGATCGTGTCGATTTTAGGAGGGTTTTGATTTGCTCGTACTGCTACAATCTATTATGCTAAGCCCAACGTTTCACCGTTCTATAAGCCAGCATTAGGTCCCATCTTTTTCATGAACATAGCTTGACTGCTTCAAAATGCGTGGAGCCAAAAGAGAATGATTTGAAAGAAAGATCCCGCACCAACGGCCACCATAATTCAACTTCACAATTTTTTAAAAAAGCACGAGTAAATTTTTGTGTCGAGCAAGGTAGTGGGGCATTCCAGATAGAAAAATCCCCATTGCATATGCCAAATCGAGTGGTCCACATGATATCCTTTGATCACATAAGTGGTGTCGCGTCGATCCAGAGTTTGGTGAGATTAAGATAGTTGCTTTCACCTGACAATGTGTGGATGTGGAAAGGAAAAAAAAAAAAGTAAAGAACATGCTCAATGCTATGAGAAATTTTCTTAAGGAAATTACAGGCTAGATATCAATGTGTGATTTTATGAGATCTTGCGATTTTTGAACTCCTTTAAGCTCGAATTCATTGCTCAAGCGTGACCCATGTTGTATCACTCTATGTGCCTCGATGCAAGTGTGCACGCTTCTCATCTTCGATATTATTAATTGACTTGATTTATTACATCACACGAGAAGTTTGCTTGAACGTAATACAGATGGATGGGAGGAATCCAATATCTAGCTCGAAAATTAGTATGGAAAATTACACATATTTTCATTTGTTTTTCTTTTGGGTGTGGGTTCTTTTTTTTTTTTTTTTTTAATTTGTGGGAATAAGTTTTCAATCACTTGATAACAATATCGATAATGATAATTAACATGAACATGATTCCAATGACGTTAGTCTACATTCAACAACCCTTCACTACTATCTCATATGCTATGTTAGTAATACGTCGTGTGTAGATTATATGATTAGAAGTATATATATAGTATGTAAAAAGAAAAATTTGTCGTTACATTTATATAATTATAAAACGGGATGCCAATTGTATTACATACCAGGAAAAAAAAAACTTACATATTATATATAAAAAAAAAATCACTCATCCACTCGTATTTCAAACAAAGACGTGTGTATTTTACTGGGCGAGCACTGATGTCCGATCATGTAATGAGATGTCCCATCAAAAAATCTCAACGATGCAGCTCGCTCCAGCTAAGGAACAGACCGTCCGATGAAAACGACGGCCGCTCGCTCCCTCGGCTCTCCACCACCGTCCGTCCGTTTCCGCGGGGCGCACGAAGATCTCGAGCGACGGCGACGCTTCGCTCGCGGACGGACGCCCGTTTCCGGAGCTGTACCGCACGCCGACTGGCGGGCCCCGCTTCCCCCCCCCCGTCGGGGTCTTGAATTATGGGCCACTAGATAGAAAAACGCCGCGTCGTTTCACGGCCACTTGATCCACTTGATCTCTGTGTCTCTCCCCCTCGGGGGTCCTGGGAAAAGACCTTCGACGATGAGCGTGATGGGGACGCTGCATCGGGGGCCTCAAGTTCGTACCCCCTTGCCCTTGCACTCATATTTTATGAATTTACTAATTGTTAAATAAGATTATCAAGTCCGCTTTGTTAGATCTTCATATTCAATTCGCAGAGTCTCTAGAATCTAGAATATTAAGACCTTGTTTCGTAACCATTTAAATATGACCAAATTCTGATTCTTTATTTCCGAGATTAGTTTGAGAACAGAATAGGTAAAATTTTTGTTCATGGGAACAAATTTATTCCAAATTTATTCCCAGGGGAATAGATTTAGAAAGTAAAATCAATAATAATAAAAAATTGATTCTTGTTCCGGGAAAAAAAAAATAATAAAAAAAGTGGAACCCTTCTCTCCCCTCCTCTGTTGTTGTTCGTCACTGTCCGCCACTGCTCGTCGTCGTCATCGTCGGTCGCCATCCTCCACCGTTTGCCAGTCGCCGGTGGCCAGGTAGGCCTCGCCCAGCCCCGACGAGGGCTGGCGATGCTCCGGTGAGGTCGCCGGTCGTCATTTGGCCAGTCGTTGATTTAGGGATTGGCATGAAGAAGAAGAAGAAGAATAGGAAAAAAAAAAAGGAAAATAAATAAATAAAGGAAAAAAATAAAAATAAAAAAAGTATAAAAGTATAAAAATTGTTTAAAAATTAAAAGAAATTAATTTGAAACATAATCAATGAAAGACGATACCAAACATAATTACTATTCAAGAATCAGAAATTTTCAACACTTACCAAACAACTTAAAATGCTTAAAATATGTTCTTGGAAATAGAATAAAAAAATCATTTATGATCGGAATACTCCCGAAAACGAATCGTGACCAAACGAACTTCTAAAAAGTACGAATGATAATATTTCTATTTTGGGAAATAAATTTTTTAAGAAATATTTTTTTTTTCAATTTCTATTTCGAAATAATTTTTAAATAAAATAATGTGTTTGATAAGTATACAAAATTTTATTATTAAAATATAAAAAGAATAAAAATGCGTTTGATATTCCATAAATTTTTATATTTTTGTTTTGTTTTTTCTTCTTGCTCGTCAACTGCTGAACGTTGATTGTTGACCACCGATGGTTGGTCGTCGGTCGGCGGGTGAGAGGTGGCTAGTGGTTCGCCAAGGGCAAACAATGTCAGTGGGCGGTGGTGGGCGGGGGCAAGAGGTCGGTTGGTGGCGGTTTAGGCGATGGTCGGGTGGCCGTAGGTGGCGGTGGAACAAGGGCTAAGCCATGGAAGAAGAAAAAAAAAAAAAAAAAATGCTTATTTCTATAAATTGTTCTTGGGAACAATAAATAATTTTTTTCAACTTTTCATTTTATTTAAAATTTATTCCCCATCAACTTTTTATTATAGGGAATAGAAAAATTAGTTAATATTACTAAACAGATTTCTATTCTTTTTTTTATTTCGGAGAACAAAAGATAAAAATTGAGAGAAATATAAATGTTACCATAATTAGATGCTGCTAGTTTTAGATGTAAAAGCACTGTCTAAAGCACGTCTTCCGATAAATACTTCAAGTGATAGTTAGGTAACTTGGGGTCCAATGTAAATGTTTATTTTACGTGTCGATACCCGCACACCCGTCCTCCTAATTGGAGAGAAAGTTTTTCTTCTCTCGCCCTTGAGAAAACCCCTTAATTTTACATTTTAGAGTTTAGATAAAGCAATGGACTTATAAGTTAGGATTTTAACTTCTTTGATTTTATGGTTTTAGGTTGTACATTTATATAATGCATCCAAGGCTTATTGAAGTGCCTCAAATCATGCCTACTATAACATAGTCACTCTAAACTTTTATATTGGAAGACTTAGAATCTCAAACTTATATTTGTATAACACATTGATCCTTTTATCTAAGTTCCACCAACGAGCACCTGATTATAATTGGACGATGGACAAGCGGTGTTGATGTGGCACCTAGCGACTTATAACATCATTTTGATTGAAAAAAATTATGTGACAGAATTTTGTGCCACCTATGTACAAATTCGAGATTTTTTTATGTTACAAGAAAGAATTTAAGGTAAATGTGTCACAGTGAGTACATTTAGAGTTTTCAATGCTACAAAAAAAAGTTCAAGATATAATTTATGATTATTTGTAACTTCTTCCCTTCATTTCCTCACATTAGGTTTGGATGGTGGGTGCTTACTAGTTAGTAGATATAATTTTTAATGGAACATAAACTCACTAACTATCGTAAAATTCCTCTAAATAGAATTAATCTCTTATAATAATAAGGCTTAATACTTTGAAAAACCCAAAACGATATACGTGTAACAAATTTATCCAAAACTATTTTTTAATCATGAAAAATCATAAATTTGTACACCTATGATAAATTTGCCTCAATTGATATGAAAACCAAAATTTAGATAATGATAAATTTACCCAAAACTAATTTACATCAAAAATCAAAGTGATACATTCGTGACAAATAAACATTTAAATTTGATTAATACACAAAAATCTATAATTATAACAAACAGATAATAAAATCCCAAATTGATATATCAATAAATGTAGTAAAATTTAACGAAAATTAGTAAATGGTAGTGAATTAGTTTGAAATAAATTTATCAAAAGTGTATCAATTTAGATTTTTAGTGATTAAAAAATTAATTATGGATAAATTTTTTATAAACCGGTTTTGAGTTTTTCCAAATATTAACCTAATAATAATAATAAACTCCATCTTTTACCAAAAAAATAAAATAATGATAATAAACTCCATCTTGAAATGATTGCACCGCACGTGATCAAGAAAAGGAGCGCGGAAGCAAATCTAGAGGCGCCTCGGGAACGGGAGTGCCACCTGCCACTAATCTCGCGCCACGTCCGCGCGCGCCGCCACGTAGGATCGGCCTCTACAAATACGGCGCTCCTCCCGGCGGTGGCGGTTCAGTGACCGATTTCGCTGAGAGCTGATCACGAGTACTGAGAGCTGATCACGAGTCGCGGCTGAGAAAGCCACCGGTCCTCCCTGCTCCGCCGGCTGAACCGCCGCCGCATCTCCTCCGATTCCACCTCGTAAGCCTTCTCTCCTCCCTCCCTCCCTCTCTCTCTCTCTCTCTCTCTCTCTCTCTCGCTCTTCGCTAGCGGAGGAAGCGGGAGAGTCGTCAGCTCGAGCTTCGTTCGGCGGCGTCCGTTGAAGATATTTTGATGATGCTCCCGCCAGTTGCGCGCGAAGTGATGTCACTGATGATACTGAAATCCGCAGTTCCAGGAGCTAAGCTGTGGAGCGAGTATTTCGCGCCATTCTCCACCGCACGAGGCTGGATTTCTGGTTTATAAGTAGTCGTGCGTTCGAGTTTTCACTGTCTTTGAAGCATCGGTTCCTGAAAAACTTGCAGTTCGAGCCTCCAGGGCTCATTGATCGCCTTAGTTGCCTGCGGTTCCCATCTGTTTGCGCTGGTTTTTTCTTCTTCGCCGGAGTAGTCGATTCGTTCTCTGCCTTTGCCGGTTCTCCTATGTATGGAGGATTCATTCTGTTTCGATAGTTTTATTTATTTACTTTTTTTGCCATATTTCTCATTGCTATGTTCGGTTAGCTGAATTGAATCTGGGAGGAGAGGAGGGAGATTAGCTTCGACAATTTGAAGTCCTTAGACCGTTCGTGTTCGTACGGGGAGAACGTTTCGTGAAGCACTAGATCGTGATCTTAATTAGATGGTGATGGAGATGTTGCATAATTTAATAAGACCTTTTATAGTATAAATCTACAATTAGCTTGTCATCTTTCATGGAAGATGTTGGTGTGTGTTGGCAATTTCGAGTTCAGAGTCATGTTCGTCTATATCCCGAGATTCTAGAGTTGCCAGGACTGTAGTAATAATTATATCACCACTGATTTTGCTAATAAAGCAATAATTACCTGAGAGTTTCATGTGGTTGGTTCTAGCAGAGGTTGATGTCTTGTGCTCTGTAAATTCAACAAGCTATTAGTTTTTTTCATATTTCGGTTTATAGATACATCCATCGAAGAGTTGAAGAACCTGTTCACTTCCTCATCTCGAATCGCAGATTTCAGAGCAAAAGCAATCATCATGGCCACCATCACTGCTGCGCACTTCGTATCAAGAAGCTCACAGGTGAACTGCCATGGGAGCACAGGAGCAGAAGCTAAGGCGAACTTGGCACAGATAAGCCTAAGGAATGCGTCGATCACCCACAGCGGATTAAGATCTGTGAACAAGCTGGATACTCTCAGATCTCATGCAAAAGCAACCAAGGGGAAAGTCGAGAGAAAAGTTAACAAGGCTGAGAATGACGGCTTGGCTGGAAAAATTGTTTGCAGAAAGGGGATGAACTTGATTTTTGTGGGAGCTGAGGTGGCTCCTTGGAGCAAAACTGGAGGACTTGGTGATGTTCTTGGTGGTTTGCCACCGGCAATGGCAGTAAGTTGGTTGTCTTCCTTTGCATGTCTTCTTCATGCTTCCTTCTTGATATGCAGTCATGCTCACCACTTCTCACAGTGAGTGTTCAAGTAGTCCTGTCTCTGCTAAAGTGTGTCTGACCAACTTTTGACATGATTTTCCATAGGCCAGAGGGCATCGAGTCATGACTGTTTCTCCTCGCTATGATCAGTACAAAGATGGGTGGGATACTAGCGTTTTAGCTGAGGTTAGTGGCTTCTTTATGTCATTCCGATGGAATGAATAATATTATTTTATTGCTTCATAATCTACAGTGTTTGAGTTTAGGAAAATATTTGCTCACAGACAAGTCTTCCTGTGTAGATAAAAGTTGGAGACAGAATTGAAACTGTTCGCTTCTTCCACTGCTACAAACGTGGAGTTGATCGTGTATTTGTTGATCACCCAATGTTTCTTGAGATGGTGCAGATCATCCTTCCCGATCAATTCTCTTGTGCTAATCTGCACAGATACTCTTGCAGAATTATGTGATGAAGCAAATTTATCCCCCTGACTGTTTGACTGTTTGATTTGTCAACATTGAAGGTGTGGGGCAAGACAGGCTCTAAAGTATATGGGCCACGGGCAGGGCTAGATTACAAGGATAACCAACTTCGCTTTAGCTTGTTGTGCCAGGTGAGTTTTAATTTCTTTGCAAGTGATATACTCTGGACAAGTCTTCCAGCCGTACTATTAGCTCATTTGGAAGATATGATTCGTGCTGATTATGGTATGCTCTATTTTTGTCCTTTTTGAATTGAATGACAGATGGCCTTTGCCTATTAAAAATTGGAATTGGAATTGTGAAATCCATAGTGAGTGTTAAAGCTTGGTTAAATCTGTTGCATTCTCTTGTTAACGTAACACAACAAGCCATTTAAGACATAAGGTTGTGATAACCTTTCTGTGAGCTGTAAAGGTCTGATCACTCGAAAAATACTTTCTTCCTCATGTTTTCCCTGTTTGAAAGGTTGCATAATCCAGACCATTCACTGTAGAAAAGATTCATTCGATAAATGTATGAAGTAACATCTCAGTGTCAGTTGGTGGAATCTCTCTCATGTGTGTATTCTTTTGTGTTTTCATTTTTGTAATACACCTTTTTATTGCTTGCAGGCTGCTCTAGAGGCACCTCGGGTTCTGAATCTAAACAATGGCGAAAATTTTTCAGGACCATATGGTGGGAATTTTTCCTATCATTGTTTCGTCGAAGGTCAGTTTTCAGTTCTAAATACTGATCGAAAGTTAAATTTTATCTGTGCGTCAAGCAGGTGAAGATGTTGTCTTCGTTGCCAATGACTGGCACACTGCTCTTCTTCCATGCTACCTCAAAACAATGTACCAATCTCGAGGGCTTTACAAAAATGCCAAGGTAAGTTTTCATCTTATAGTTCATTGTTCATGACTCATTTTTTGCTAGATAGTCTGGACATGCAGCTGAGTAGATAAACTTGATTCCAGGTAGCATTCTGCATCCACAACATTGCCTACCAGGGAAGATTTCCCTTTGGAGATTTCGCCCTTGTCAATCTACCTAATGAATTTAAGAGTTCTTTTGACTTCATAGATGGGTATGTCGTCTGGGTCTAGTGCAACCTTCCATTTTGCAAGAACATTGTAGTGTGGTTGCCTTAACATCAACTTTCTTTCTGCTGAATCTGTTGGTGTATCTTGCAGAAATCTCAAGCCTGCGAATGGAAGGAAAATCAACTGGATGAAGGCTGGAATTATAGAATCCCACAGGGTCTTAACTGTGAGTCCGTACTATGCAGAGGAACTTGTTTCTGGTGTTGCAAAGGGTGTGGAATTAGATAACATCCTGCGAAGAACTGGCATAACTGGTATTGTCAACGGAATGGATGTTCAAGAATGGAATCCAGCAACTGACAAGTACTTAGATATCCACTATGACGAGACAACGGTAAAGTTTAATATCGAGAACGATGTATTAGTTTTGAAAGATGCACTTGACACAATCAGATTGTCTAACAAAAGTCATGTATATAGGTTATGGATGCTAAGCCTCTATTGAAGGAAGCTCTTCAAGCTGCTGTTGGTTTGCCTGTTGATAGAAACATCCCTCTGATTGGTTTCATTGGTAGACTGGAAGAGCAGAAGGGATCTGATATCTTAGCAGCAGCAATTCCGAAATTCATTGGGGAGAATGTTCAAGTTGTTGTACTGGTAAGTAATTTTACTATAAAGCATAAACAGTACGGTATTTCTTCTTTTTTCCTTCTACGATAAAATGTGTCTAGTTTAATGCTGCTGAGAAAGCTGACGCTTACAGTGAAATATTTTCGCTCTCAGGGAACTGGCAAAGAGACTATGGAAAGGCAGCTCGAGGAGCTGGAGATCAAATATCCAAGCAACGCGAGAGGAGTGGCAAAATTCAATGTACCTCTGGCCCATATGATCATTGCTGGGGCTGATTTCATGTTGATTCCTAGCAGATTTGAACCTTGTGGTCTCATACAGTTGCAAGCCATGAGATATGGAACGGTAAATCTTGAAGCTCTGTAATGTCCAAAGCTAACACAATTTAACCTACATAACTAGCAATTTGGTAAATTAACTGATTATGTGCTTGAAGCTGATGCCTCGTTGATATAAATCTCGAACCAGGTGCCAGTTGTTTCATCAACTGGTGGACTCGTTGACACCATTAAAGAAGGGTTTACAGGGTTCCAAATGGGAGGCTTCAGTCTCGATGTGAGTAACTCCAACATTGTCAAGGAGAAGAGAGAATCTACTTTCATAATTTTCTTCTCTACGTGACCAATGTTGTAGTCATACTAATTAACACAAGCTATTGTACAGTGTGATGTCATCGATCCAGCTGATGTGGATGCTGTGGCAAGAACAGTCAAGAGAGCACTCGCAACTTATGGCACTGCTGCCATGAAAGAGATGATCAGTAACTGTATGGCTGAAGATCTTTCATGGAAGGTGAGTCCAAAATTGCATCACCGACGCTCTTCAACGACTTTGTCGATGAGCAGATGAATCTGTGAATCACCATGGTTTTGACTTGTACTCTAATTTTCACGTGGTGTCATGGAGGGCTCGATAAAATGAGAATTTCCTTTGCCTTTCTGGGTGCAGGGACCGGCGGGGCTCTGGGAGAAGATGCTTCTGGGTCTTGAGATTGCCGGCGGTGAACCTGGCGTCGAAGGGGAAGAAGTTGCTCCCCTTGCCAAGGAAAACATCGCCACTCCTTGAGTAACTGGGTTAAACGCGTGCTCGGTTTCTTAAGCACTACTGACATGTGTATATGTTAAGACTTTAACCTGGAGGAATTTGATGCACGAGGTCAGCGTTCGTGGGGTGCGTCTGCCGGCCAGTTTGGGAGGGTTACTTAAGAAGCCACGCATGAAAAAATAAGTGGCATATCTGACGGAGGCTAGTACCTAATTTGGCTGAAAAGGAAATAAGATGCGCAAATAGAGATGCTACTTACTTCTGTTGAAAGAGAGAGGAAAAATCTAAGAGCGTACCGTTTGCGCTTCTATAGAACTACCTGGTTGATCCCTAGTTTGAGTAAAATGTATGGTTCTTGTTTTCGTGTTTATTGCTATTCTGTTTCCCCCAAGTTGGTCGTTTCCCCTCTGTCTTGGACTAGTGTAATTGCATGAGTTTAAACGGATGGAAAATCTCGGCCTGCCCCTACTCAATTTCGGTCCCCCCAACCGACCCGAACACTTAAATTCCGCCAACTGAACGGCCGAGATCTCTAACGCTCTCCAATCAGACGGTCCAGGTGGGATCGATGCATTCCGCAACGGAAAGATTCTCGCACGTCGATTTTACCTTTTGCATTTTTCGTCGCTTTGCAAGAGCGGACAAGTTAGCCTCGCCAGCTCTCTGTTGTTTCTACCCTCTCCGACAACGGAAAATGCCTTTCGATTTAAAAAAGAAGAATAAAAAGAAAAAGTAAAGAAAAAAGAGAGAGAGAGAGAGAGAATGGGACCCAATCCCAATCAAAGGAAGCTTGTCCCTTACGCCCCCCTCTACTCAAAAGCATACAACCCCACCGCCTACCCGCCATCTCATTGGGAACGGCTACCATGTGACGGAGTCGCAAAGAAGCAACCACCTTTGGGGCCACTCTCCACCTTGAAAAGGAACGCAAAGAACAAAAAACCAACGTCAAAAGCGCCATATTTTTCACCGCTGAAAGAAGATAAAGTCAAGGAACCTATTCGATTCCTTCAAGGGGGCCGAGTCTCAAAATCAAATCATGATTTCCTCGTTAAGCAGCATCCATCCCCCCTTGAGATGATTCTCGCACTCGCACCCGATGAAACGAAAGGACGTGCGTGCGTTATCACAAGTGCATAGTGTAGAACCGATGCAAATGCCAGGCCGGGGACTAAAAAGCCTTCGAATACTCGCGCTTTTGAAAGTTAGAAAGTGAAAACATAAAAGGGCAAACAAAATCCGAAATGCGAATCAAAACATTCTCTTATTATAATTATCAAAGAATGGTTGAGTTTGTTTTTTGTGCTCTCAAAGAATCTGATTTCTTTTGCATTAGAGAAATGGTCGAGAGAAAGAGGATTAGTGCCGCCGGAGGCCCCTTACAAGGTTTTTCCATAAGGTCTCACCATTCATTAAGAAAATGGAGTTATCATTGCTCATCATCACTCATTATTCTAACTATTATATGAAAGCATTGACATATTTAATTAGGGAGGCAAATTGGGTCCAACAAGATTCGAAATTAGGATCCCCAGTTTCGATACCATGTTAAATTTTGTGGGATTATTGTCACTATTAAAAAAAATTTAAATTGTTAAATATACGCATAATTTAATATTTAATTATTCTAATAACTCACGTACATTAGTGTTGATTCGCAATCCACCGAGACGTTAACTTCTCAACGGATCCGACAAGTGTCGATTTCTAACTCTCCCGTCACATAATTCAAACCAATCAATAAACTAACCTCACATGGTAGGGGGCCAAAAGGCCCAACGCTCGACTAGTGACAACCTACCATCTTTTGCAAGCTTCATTTATAGATCATCGCTAGCTCGGCAGGGATATAGTGAGAGGCAGGGCGAGAGAGAGTCTTCACTGCTTTCCGCTATTCCTCGCCGAACGCGCACTCCATCCCTGTCGAGCCAGCTCGAGAAAGTGCCCGTCACCTTCACCACCCGCCGTCTTGTCCGTTTCCCACGCAGCAGCCCGCGTGCTCCTCTCGTTGTCCTCCGCCGCCCTCCGACAGCGACCCACAACTGTCCCACTTCACTCACTCCACTCACTTCACTCACTCGGAGCCACTCACTCGGAGCCACTCGCTGCCGCCGCCGCCGCCGCCGCTCCTCCTCCGTCCGGCATTGCATTTCTCCGGCGCGGCTCCCCGTCATGGCGTCGGACCGGTTCCTCCGCTGCTTCTCGCTTCTGATTCTCTTTTCAGGTACCCAATGAGCTCCCGAGAAAACCATCTTTGTTAAAATGCGGTTACTTTAGAAAGTTCAGCAGGAAAACGAGACATTTTCTCGGTAAAGCTTCCGTTTTTTTTGGGTTGTTCCGTCACGAATTTTCTTCCTTTTTTTCTCTGTCCGTTCTCCGCCGCAGGGCCCGCCTTGGTGACGGCGTCGTCCTCCATCGGGATCAACTACGGCCAGATCGCCAACAACCTCCCGTCGCCGGACGACGTGGTCCCCCTCGTCAAGTCCGTCGGCGCCACCCGCCTCAAGCTCTACGACGCCGACCCCCGCGTCCTAAAGGCCTTCGCCGGCACCGGCATCGAGTTCACCGTCGGCCTCGGGAACGAGTACCTGGCCCGGATGCGGGACCCGGCCCAGGCCCTCGCCTGGCTCAAGTCCAACATCCAGCCTTACCTCCCCTCCACGAAGATCACCTGCATCACCGTCGGCAACGAGGTGCTGACCCTCAACGACACGTCCCTGACGGCGGACGTCCTCCCGGCGATGCAGGGCCTCCAGGGCGCGCTCGCCAAGCTCGGCCTCGACGACCAGGTCACCGTCACGACCCCCACTCGCTCGCCGTCCTCGAGACCTCGTACCCGCCGTCCGCCGGGGCGTTCCGGCGGGACCTCGCCGCGCCCCTGACGGAGATCCTGAAGTTCCAGGCCAAGGCGGGCTCGCCGTTCCTGATCAACGCCTACCCGTTCTTCGCCTACAAGGCGAACCCCCGGCAGGTCCCGCTCGATTTCGTGCTCTTCGAGTCGAACCCCGGCGAGGTCGATCCCTCCACGGGGCTGCATTACGACAACATGCTGTTCGCTCAGATTGACGCGGTTCACTCGGCCCTGGCCTCGCTGGGGTTCCGGAACCTGACGCTGCACATCTCGGAGACCGGGTGGCCGTCGCGAGGCGATGCGGATGAGGTCGGGGCGACCCCGGAGAATGCCAGGAAGTATAATGGGAATCTGATGAAGATCATGGCGCAGAAGAAGGGGACGCCGATGAGGCCGAATGGAGATTTGAACGTCTACGTGTTTGCCCTGTTCAATGAGAACATGAAGACCGGGCCGACGTCGGAGAGGAATTACGGGTTGTTCAAGCCCGATGGGACGCCGGCATATGCGCTTGCGCTGAACGGAAGCAGCGATGCTGGTGGGAATGGGACGATTCCCACGAAATCTGGATCCCCACCACTGGCCGCAGAAACACCGGCTTCGACGAGCACGGGCTCTTCCACTGGTTACTTGGCCATTTCTTCGGGCGTGGTGAGTTCGAGATGTTTCTGGTTGTTGAATTATGATTCAATTTGGCTTTCGAATGCTGGTGTTTACAATGCAGCCACATTATCTATCCTGTTGCTGGTTTTATGGCAGTAAAGTTCTGAACTTTGATTCAATTTCGCGTTAGACGTGCTCATGGTCGTGTTGTGTCGTTATCACATTTACTTACCAGACATGTTACCTTGAGTGATGCCTTATCTGCTGATCGTTAAAAGTAGATAGTTTGAAAGAGGTTTAGATTGCTTTTGCCCCCATTGTCGAGTAACTTTAGCGACTCCGGGTAAGATCGGCCCTCTATCTTTTTGTTTATCTTGTTCCTTTTCCGGTAGTATAAAGTTCAACATTTTCATCACTTTCGAATTGTTACCTCTTGATGAGTAGATGTCAATATGCTGTTTGATTATAAAGTGTGGCGATCTGATTTCAGGAAAGATGCCATTCTGCTCAAACTCTCTTCGTCTTGTGCCTGGCTACAATTAAGCTGCTCTTTTGACGGCAAAACCAAGTCAGAATTACAAGTGCTTTGGAAGTGTCATCGAAATCAGCAGTTTATCAAAAAGCATAAAGAGTCAAATTGAAGAATGTCGGACACATTTCAGCAGATGATGCAAGGTGAACTTCTGTTTCCCCTGCTTGCAAGCAAACATTGGTTTATTTCACTGCATCGACGCTCGCACGCTAGAATCACACTAATGAGCCCTAACCAACGTAAATAGGAGAGAGATTGGATATTGTAGAGCTGATATCCGGCATTTCACGCTCAACATTTGCAATCCAGTCGCTATGCTTTTCTGAACATCCATCATTTAGTTATGGTATGCTAGGATCAATGTTGGAGCTTCTAACGTGAAAGCAGTCATCTACTTCAGACTGCAAATCACTATTTGTGTTCATCTCTGTATAATGTGTTGTACAAGGGATATCTCACTTAGCAATCAAATTGCCATGTTCCTATTTTTAGAATCATTAGTCCTGGAATCGATGTTGTCAACAATATCTTTCTCCAACTAAACAGAAAGAAGTATTTCATCCTTGCCATAAAAAAGTCCTGGACATATCCTGCATTTGCATTGTCATTTCATTCAAAAAGCAAAGGCATTCCATGGTCCATTCGACCGAGCTTTGCATAGAACTTCCTCGTCAAGTTAAGAAGTCAGACTACTGCACAGGAGTCCTTCTTTGCATCTGTGAAGCTCTTAACCACTGAAACATGTTTTGCTCCTTTCTTTGTTTTGCAGATGCAGTATCTTGATTCAGTTTTTAGATTATAGGCATGTTGAGAGTCGTACACATTTTGGCCTTCTATTTTTGCTATCTATTGACCTGATTATTTAGTTAGGGTATGGTGGTGTCTTAGAACTTATTGTATCGAACATTTAAAAGAGATGATCATTTATTGTCCAGTTGAGACTTGTAATTCTGTCGAATCTGTTTAGCTAGGTGAAGGAATTTGAGGATAAATTGACGTTAGGAAAAAGTTACCGACCTGAAATATGAGATGTTTGACTTCACGTTTAGATCGGAATGTCGAGTTTTTCCATCTTCGACGCCTCGATGGTCGATTTCGAGACCCAGATCGAGAGCAGTTTTGATGGGATAAACTGCAAAACGATGACCTTTTTCTTGATCATTCTGATTACCAGTAACAGATGGAGTGAGAGTGTGACTTGTGGTGCAATCTATCCAACACTCATTTCTTTCTAAGTGGCCATAGATATGAGAGGAATAACTTTCAGTGAAAGCTACCGAGCACGATCATGATGAAAAATGTCGGTTGTGATTTGGTCAATTTTGACATGCTTTCTTCAGAGTCCAACACCATGAGCACTTTCTTAGGACAACAAAGACGACGATGCTTATGAAGGAAGTAGTTCTTCCGGACCGGAGTCGACTTCATGGTTTGCTGCCTAAGAGAAAAGACCTGTACAACTGGGAACTGAAAAACCGAATCATGTCCGGACACGTCAAATCCATAATAAGTTATCGACTTCTTAAGAAATTTACCACTAAAAACGTTAACTTTAAAAATGAAAATAGTAAGTTATCGTTAATATTGTCGATTTATCAATATAGATTCACTTTTAAGGTTGTAAATCACTGCGAGAAGCATACGAATATCGAGTGTTAATGTAAGTTATCTACTTAAGTATAAATTTTACCACTTAAAACAAAATCTTACTGGTAAAATTAATAACTTGTCGATGTAATAGTAGGCCCAATTACAAGTTAGCGAGTCACCAACAAAGGGGTGGGAACTAACCTTTTAAAATAAACTATACATTTATAACTCAATATTGACTTAAGTAACTTACCAAAGTAGGCCCATTTAAGCTGTAGCAAATTACCCATGGTTCGAAAAACATATGAACGCCAACTTCAACAGCAATTTATCAAGCTGTTTAAAAATGTCCCATATAATATAGAATCTTGCAATTGTAACTAGTAACATTCCAAAGAAATAAGTTACTTTTTATGTACTAGTGTAGGCTCACTTTTGGGGGTAGCAAAACTACTGACCAAGTAAGGAATTTAGCAACAGCCAATTCAGTAATAAGTTGTCAAGCTGCATAGCAAATTACCAACTGGAAAATAAAATCTCACCATCGAAGTTAGTGACTTACAAGTAAGACTGATAAAATGGGCGACAATCCCATATTTTAATCCAAATATAGTGAAGTTGATTATATATGAGCCACCTTAAATTCAAAATGTAGGTCAATATGAATTTTAAATATGGAAGCCAGAAACAAATGGGTTGACTGTGGATTTGTAACGGACCTACTTTCAACCCATTTAATAACCCACTTATAGGGTCTTTTTACAAGTGAAATAAGTAATCTGCAAATGAATGCTTGCTTCAAGGGAAATAACCGAGCAAGGAAATTAGTAACGTCTAATTTTTTTTTTTTTTGGGGGTCAAACTAACGTCTAATTCAATAGTAAGTTATTGACCTATTCATTTGTTTTGACATTGCAAGCGAAATCTTACTGGGGAAATTAATAACTCACGAGCCTTAACTCGTTGTGTAGCAAGTTACCCTCCTTTAAAATTTTAACCACTCCGTAGTTATCTACTAGACGTTATTTATTTATACTAGATCCACAATGATAGAGCCGTTACTTCGAAAGCGAGCTCGGTTGATACCTACTTTACTTGCCCACTTGTAAAATTTTAGAGTGCCTGGCTATTTGCTACTAGATGTGGGGCGCTAAAATAAATCTTTCCATCGGTAATATGTAATTTTTTTTTAGAATTTTTGGTATTTATTAATAGATAGTAGATTAACTAAGCTATTATATTATTTTGTTGATAAGTTAGTAATCAATTGATAGGGTCCCTTTGTAAAATTTTAACGTACCTGGTAATATACTAATACTTGATGGGTCCAATTGTAAAATTTTAAAGCACTCGGTAATCTCTTCTGGGTCCTATATTTGAGGATAGTAAAATGCCCACTTCTAAAAAAATTAAAAGACTTGGTTGCAAGAGCATGACTTGAGCGGGTTAACATCGACGTCCCAGACAAATTGGATGTCCCAAAAAATCTTTTATCTTTGATTAAGCACACGTGGAAGTAAATTGTAAGCAATCCCTGTACACAAGCAAACATATCTATATATATCAAAAGCTGTTATATTTTATATGTTGCTCCCAGTCCTGGGCTATTTCTTTTCATCACCAAACGTAGACGATAAAAAAGGCTGGGGCAGCCTAGCTTCTCGCTATGATCAGTACAAAGATGGGTGGGATACTAGCGTTCTAGTTGAGGTTAGTCGCTTCTTTATGTCATTCTGACAGAATGAATATATATTATTTTATTGCTTCATAATCTACAGTGTTTGAGTTTAGGAAAATATTTGCTCGCAGACAAGTCTTACTCTGCAGATAAAAGTTGGAGACAGAATTGAAACTGTTCGCTTCTTACTCTGCTACAAACGTGGAGTTGATCGTGTATTTGTTGATCACCCAATATTTCTTGAGAAGGTGCAGATCACCCTTCCGATCGATTCTCTTGTGCTAATCTGCAAAGCTACTCTTGCAGAATTATGTGATGAAGAAAATTTATTCCCGACTGTTTGACTGTTTGATTTGTCAACATTGTAGGTGTGGGGCAAGACAGGCTTTAAAGTATATGGGCCACGGGCAGGGATAGATTACAAGGATAACCAACTTCGCTTTAGCTTGTTGTGCCAGGTGAGCTTTAATTTCTTTGCAAGTGATATACTCTGGACAAGTCTTCCAGCCGTACTATTGGCACATTTGGAAGATATGATTCTTGCTGATTATGGTATGCTCTATTTTTGTCCTTTTGAATTGAATGACGGATGGCCTTTGCCTATTAAAAGTTGGAATTGGAATTGTGAAAACCATAGTGAGTGTTAAAGCTTGGTTAAATCCGTTGCATTCTCTTGTTAACTTAACACAACAACCCAATTAAGACATAAGGTTGTGATAACCTTACTGTGAGCTGTAAAGGTCTGATCACTCGAAAAATACTTTCTTCCCCATGTTTTCCCTGGTTGAAAGGTTGCATAATCCGGACCATTCACTGTAGAAAATATTAATTCGATAAATGTATGAAGTAACATCTCAATGTCAGTTGATGGAATCTCTCTCATGTGTGTATTCTTTTGTGTTTTCATTTTTGTAATACACCTTTTTATTGCTTGCAGGCTGCTCTAGAGGCACCTTGGGTTCTGAATCTAAACAACAGCGAAAATTTTTCAGGACCATATGGTGGGAATTTTTTCTATCATTGTTTCGTCGAAGGTCAGTTTTCAGTTCTAAATACTGATCGAAAGTTAAATTTTATCTGTGCGTCAAGCAGGTGAAGATGTTGTCTTCATTGCCAATGACTGGCACACTGCTCTCCTTCCATGCTACCTCAAAACAATGTACCAATCTCGAGGGCTTTACAAAAATGCCAAGGTAAGTTTTCATCTTATAGTTCATTGTTTATGACACATTTTTTGTTAGTTAGTCTGGACATGCAGCTGAGTAGATAAACTTGATTCCAGGTAGCATTCTGCATCCACAACATTGCCTACCAGGGAAGATTTCCCTTTGGAGATTTCGCCCTTGTCAATCTACCTAATGAATTTAAGAGTTCTTTTGACTTCATAGATGGGTATGTCGTCTGGGTCTAGTGCAACCTTCTATTTTGCAAGAACATTGTAGTGTGGTTGCCTTAACATCAACTTTCTTTCTGCTGAATCTGTTGGTGTATCTTGCAGGAATCTCAAGCCTGCGAAGGGAAGGAAAATCAACTGGATGAAGGCTGGAATTATAGAATCCCACAGGGTCTTAACCGTGAGTCCGTACTACACAGAGGAACTTGTTTCTGGTGTTGCAAAGGGTGTGGAATTAGATAACATCCTGCGAAGAACTGGCATAACTGGTATTGCCAACGGCATGGATGTTCAAGAATGGAATCCAGCAACTGACAAGTACTTAGATATCCACTATGATGAGACAATGGTAAACTTTAATATCGAGTTTGAAAGATGCACTTAACACAATCAGATTGTCTAACAAATGTCATGTATATATAGGTTATGGATGCAGAGCCTCTATTGAAGGAAGCTCTTCAAGCAGCTGTTGGTTTGCCTGTTGACAGAAACATCCCTCTGATTGGTTTCATTGGTAGACTGGAAGAGCAGAAGGGATCTGATATCTTAGCAGCAGCAATTCCGAAATTCATTGGGGAGAATGTTCAAGTTGTTGTACTGGTAAGTAATTTTACTATAAAGCATAAACGGTACGGTATTTCTTCTTTTTTCCTTCTACTATAAAATGTGTCTAGTTTAATGCTGCTGAGAAAGCTGATCCTTACAGTGAAATATTTTCGCTCTCAGGGAACTGGCAAAAAGACTATGGAAAGGCAGTTCGAGGAGCTGGAGATCAAATATCCAAGCAACGTGAGAGGAGTGGCAAAATTCAATGTGCCTGTTGACACCTAAATTTTGGCGACCCGGTCATCCATTTATTACACAGGAAATTAGGGATTAATTTTTAACCACTAAAAAAATAAAATTAAAATTGCATACCATACAATTTTAGTTGCATCTATCTATTTGTTTATCACTTTTGCATTTGATCGGCGGCGGATGAGCTTCAATTTTACGAGTTGGCAATTCGATATATTTTGGAAAATATTTATATTATTCTTTCAATATTCGGTGAATCTTTTGTATATTCTGTGAGGACAAGCATATGAAGGAGATATTGCGAGCTCATCTTTGCAAGGTTCGGAATCTATAAAAAGTCTATTATAATTTTGAATTTTTGGCAATATTGGCCGGTATTTGGGTTAAAGAAATAAAATCGGTGGAGAATATTCATCCTACATGACCCTATGTGGAAAGATACGAGCATATGCACAAAGGAAATTCGGAAGATCAGCAATGGAAGGGAATGTTGGGCACGTTCTACACTGCGAGCACATGGATTTGCAAAAAGAGATATATCCCTGCAGAGAAGGCATTCGGTCAATGAGGAAGAGGAAAGGAAATATAATATATGTCAAAGCATGCACATAAGGAAACAAAATATGCTTTCTTTCCTCGATGGTTTACACCCTTTCACTATAAATGGACTCGTTACAGGACAAAAAAAAGGGACACTCTTGATACGAGAGAGAGAGAGACACGTGAGAGAGGAAAGAGCGCGAGTCTTCTTGGCCAATTCTTGGCCAAGACCCATGCCGACGCTTCTGCCGCGGTGCTTTCATCGTCCGTGATACATTGTCAACGAGCAATCTGTTGAGCTTAGGGTGAGCATCAGTCCAGGGTCAACCCTGGATCGACCTTGGACCAGCCCAACCCTGTTGGTCCTGGTCCGGTTCCCAAGAAGACTAGATTGGTCCTTGGTCCTAAAATTCTTGGACCAGCACTGTGCGAATTGGTCCTCAATCCTGAGAGTTTCGAGTCGGTTCAACTTGGACCAACCCTGACTATATATATCTAATATGTTATTTATAATTTTTTTATATAGAGAAAATCTTAAAATAAATTGTGTTAACAACATTAAATAGCCCTTTAGTAATGAGTTTAAGTAATTTTACATTATTCTTTAATAACTTAAATTATTAATGTTTTTTAAGTGTCAACAGTGATAATTTACGAAGGAGAAAAATGGTTTTGTAAGGAGTCCTCACGGTGTCCAAAAAGGCATAAACAAGTCCTTATGGCATCCTCCTCTTATATTCGTTCTTTTCTATTTTATTAGTCCTCTTAGTCTTCAATTTGCTAAAATCGAAAGAAAAAACTTTTCTGCTCGCCACTCGACACTCGCCTCGCTTGCTTTGGGTCATTCGTGCCGCTCGCCGCTTGATGCTCGCTTGGCTTGTTGCTCCCTACTCGACATTCGATGCTCATTTTGTCACCCCACTTGACCTTCACCGCTTGCCTTTCTTAGCTGACCTTGCTCATCATCGAACCCATTGGGTCGGTACGATCATTGGTTGCCCTTTTAAGGAGCAAAAAAAAAATGAAATAAAAAATTATTGGTGGTCTTGGGTTGACTTGGAAATCGGACCAAATCCATTGGGTTAGTCCGGTCCTTAATCGCTTTTTAAAGAGTATAAAAAATGAAATAAAAATTATCTATTAGTCCCGAGTTGACCCTGGAACCGGACCGAATCCATTGGGTCAGTTCGGTCTTCGGTCCCAAAAATTGAGGACTAGCACTGTACGAGTTGGTCCTAGGGTTAAGGGGTGGACCGACTCAACCCGGACCATACTCACCCCTAGTTGAGCTATTACTTGACCGCTTGACGACACCACCGCAACCCCTTCATCGATGATGTCACTGCAGCTCCGCCCCTCGTAGTTGCTGTTCCGACTATTACCTGAACGCCGCTGTCGCTGCTGCCCCACATCCGTGAATCGAGCTGGTTGCTTCCTGGCCACGACCTCATTGCTACCGCAACGCCGCAGCCACTGCTCGTGTCACCCATCCCAATCAGCCTGATCCTCGGGTCTGTTTCGTCGTGCCCAGACGATTTGCGCCAATACTCGCGTTGCCAACGAATTCCGGCAAGGTGGTTGAGCTCGGTCAAAATTCAGCAAGCATCCGAGTCACTAAAATCTGGGCAAGAGAAGAGCACACGTTCTTTCAGTAAAGGAGGACGTATACATTGAAAGGAGGGAGGATTTCGCACACTTATTTTATTGAAATTTGGAGCATCTCCCCATTGTGGTTCTCTAGGTCTCTCGGGTAAGCCTTGTTACTGCTACGACAACAAAAGTTATCGTTTTGCAGATTGCTTCTCAAAGTTTGCGCGCATATCGTTGAATCGAGCAATCATCAAGCAGCCGCACGCGAAGCCCCCTAGCGAGTAGCCATCCCGTGAGCCTCGCTGAGCACCACCACCTTGCGTCGCAAGTAGCCGTTGAGGATCGGAATTCGAAAGCCAATATTTGAATTAGGTGAAAATTTTATCTATTTTGATTTTCGAAAATTCCGTTTTCTTATTTGAAATATTCATCGATACACATGATTGAAATTTCCGATATGCTAACATATGTGTAATCTCGAGTAGCCTTATAAATTGGGAAATCTTCATAATTTAATAACGTGCATACGATTGATAGTTTGATTTCACGCTCGAAATATGACTCGCAATCGCACGGAAAAATCGCCAATTTGATCTTACGCTCGAGATATGATTCGCGATTTTGTTAAAATTGACCAATCCAATCTCATGCGCAAGATACGATTCATCAATGTATTTGATAGATATCAATAATATCTTGCCTAATTTGTTGTTGTATTGTTTGAATCGATTTTATCTTCGTAAAGAAAAATCCAAAATAATATATTTGAGTTAGATTATGTTCATGTTAGAATATTGCTTATTTTAGGGTAGTTTGCATGTTTAAGGTTAGGAAATTTATTCGTTTCGAATTTTTTTTTAAATAAAAAAGTACCAAAAACCATTAATTTAGGATGTTAGATTTTCTTTTCATTAATTTATATTACACATTTAATTATTGGACAATTTTAATTTCGAATTTTATAAAAGGAAAAAGAAAACCTAGAATTATGGCATTATTTGCACGTTATCTAGTCATTCCATATTAGGATAAAATTGCATGTTTAATTTAATTCTATCTAATTTTTTAAATTAATAATAAGTTTAGATTATTTTTCCTAGATATATTGCATTTTAGGTTATGGATTACTTAGTTAAGATAACATTCTAGTTTAAATTAGGATTTGGCCTAATCTAATTCCTAATATAAGTTGGATAATATCTTAATCTAGATAGACAATTTTGGCTATTTTTCAATTTCCAATTTTATGTAAAATACCAAAAAAAAACCATTGTCTTAAGAATAAATTAATTTCTTTCTCTAGGATAGATTGCATGCTTATTAAGAAAACACAAAAATACTATACTTGTGTTATGTAGTTTAGGTCATATTGTTATGTCATGTCGCTTCATGTTAGATTAGTAGTATGCGTTGCATAAATCATGATTCTCATTAAACAAGTGAAAATGCATAAAACATGATTCCCATTAAACAAGTGAAAATAAAAATTAAGTGATTGCGTGTTAATTAGAAATTATATATAGAATTGTTGATGTGAATTCTGATATAACATTGCAAATAATTTTCTTACTATTAGGTAAGTCCCATAATTTATTTATTGCTTTTAAATTGGTGGTTTGTGCACCCACATGATTACCTCACATGTTAGGAAGTAAATTAAAATTAATTCAAGTTGCCTGCAAAACATTTTTCGAAATAAAGAAGAAATGTACCGAAAGGACTTTTAGAAATCTAATGTAATCAAGTTCTCGAATTCACAATCTCTGGTTCACGAAGTAAAGTAAATCTCCCGTTACTTGGATTTCTAATTGACTCATCAAAAATAGATTAGTGGCGACTTCTAATTGAAAAATCATTTATATATTAAAAATTTAAACCTAAATCGTAAATTGATATGGGTTTGGGAGAGCCTGAGTTAAATTTAGGTTTAGTCTTGAAAAATGGTATGGGTTCACTCAAGATTAGGTTGCGACGGTGCCTCTTGCCCATATGATCATTGCTGGGGCTGATTTCACGTTGATTCCTAGCAGATTTGAACCTCGTGGTCTCATACCGTGGCAAGCCTTGAAAATGAACCACCTTTGGGCCCACCCTCCACCTTGAAAAGGAGCGCAAAGAACAAAAAACCAACGTCAAACGCGCCATATTTTTCACCGCCGAAAGAAAATAAAGTCAAAGAACCTATTCGACTCCTTGAAGGGGGCCGAGTCTAAAATTCAAATCTTGATTTCCTCGTTAAGCAGCATCCATCCCCTCTTGAAATGATTCTCGCACCCAATGAAACGAAAGGATATACTTGCGTTATCACAAGTGCATAATATCGAACCGATGCAAATGCCAGGTCGAGGACTAAAGAACAGTGTAAAATTACTTGGACTCCTCTAAGGAGCCGTTTAATGCTATTGAAGTCAAACATTGTATAAAAAAATTATAAATAATATATTAGATATATTAGATATATAATAAAGTCGAGTTGGTCCGAGTTGGATCGACTATAAACTCAGGACAAAGGACCAGGTGCATGCAATCTTTGTCACAATCTTTGGTCTAGGAATCTCAGGATTGTCGCGACCGAATTTTCAGGTGTGAACCATCTAGGATTTGACTAATGGATTGTTAAGCTTAGACTTAACTCGGGCTCTCCCAAGCCCATACCAATTCGCGATTTAGGTTTAAGTTCTTAACATGCAATTGATTTTCAATTAGGAGTCGCCACTAATCTATTTTTGGTGGGTCGATTAGAAACCCAAGTAAAGTAACGGGAGATTTACTTTACTTCCACGAACTAGAGATTTGGGTACGGGGACTTGGTTATGCTAGATTTTTCTAACGCCCTTTTGGTACCTTTCTCTTTTATTTTGAAATTTTTTTGGCAAGTAACTTGAATTAAGCGCAATCCATCAATTTAACACTCAAGAAAGCAAATGAATAAATTGCAAGACTTACCTCATAGCAATGAAAGTATCTGCATTGTTAGATCATAATTCACATCAATAGTCCTAGATATGATTTCTAATTAACACGCAATTTCTTTTTGTTTTTTTTTTGTTTTCACTTAATTAATGAGAATCATGCTTTATGCAATGCAATATAACTAAATGACCTAGTTCTAATGACAGGTAATTTCTAATTAAATGGACCTAGCAACATTCACTAAATGATATCATGAATCTAATTCTATATGACATGCACATGACGCATTTTTTATTTTTCCTTAAAAAAACATGCAATCTATCCTAGAGATTGAAACTAATTTATCCTAAGACATTTTTTTTGTATTTTTTCATGAAATTCGAAATTAGAAAAATGTAAAAATTATCTAGCTAGATTAAAGATTATATCCAACTTATATTAAGGATTAGGTCAGGCTAAACCTTAATTTAAACCAAAATATTAGTAAGATGCAGTTTATCTAAAAAAATTAATTTAAACTTAAAATGAAACATGCAATTTTATCCTAATATGCAATGACGTACAAAGGATGCCCTAATTCTACATGACATATGCATGATGATTTTTTGTTGTTTTTTTTTATTAATTTCGAAATTAAAAAATTGCCACATGCAACTTAAATTAAAGAAAAACTAACATCCTAAACGAATGCATTTCTTTAGATTTTTCATTTTTTCAAAAATTCGAAATAAATAAATTTCCTATTCTAAACATGCAAGATAACCCTAAAACGAACCTAATCTAACTTAGATTTTTTTGGATTTTTCCTTTCTTTTACGGGAGCAATCAAAATAAGACATCAAGAACAACACGGCAACAAATTAGGCAATATATTACCCATTTTGGAAATAAATTGATGAATCGTATCTCGCGCATGAGATCGGATTGGCCAATTTCAAATAAAATTGCGAATTGTATCTCGAGCGTGAGATCGGATTGGCGATTTTTTCATGCGATTGCGAGTCGTATTTCAAGCGTGAAATTGGACTATCAATCATACGCACGTTGCGAAATTAGGAAAAATTCCTATTTCATGAGGGATCAAGAGATCTTTTGGATATGGCAATATCGATCAAACATTCAAAGAAAGATTGCGATATTACGAATTAGGCAGCGAGATATATGAAAATCAAATTGATCGAGAGTCTTACCTAATTCACGATGTCACGCGGGTGACATCTCCAAATTCGGATGGATGATGGGTCACGGAAATCACGGTGAGGAAGGCCGGCGATCAAGTAGCATGCACGGTTGCGGGTAATCGTCGGACGTGTTCCACAAGACCGAGTATTTGGAATTCTGTTTGAGAACTTCAGCTTCTTTTCACTTTGCTATCAAGCTTCACCTTTTGCAAGTTCACATTGTGCGCCCACTATTCTTTCACTCGCAATTTGGTGTCTTTTGTTTGACCAAGTCTCAAGCTCCACTCAATCTCTTGAAGACCTCATCATATCCTCCCTTGGCCGTCCAAGACGTGCGTTGCCAACGATATCTCAATTGCAGGTTTGTAGATAGCCAGGGATGTGCGGACTACGATTGTGAGAGTTACGTAACCTGCAAGGGAAACAAAGAAACAAAACTTGCCAAATCTAAATTGCGAGTCGACTGGTGGAACACGTTGAGGCACAGCAAGCTGCCGTTGCCGATCGTCGAGCAAGGACTGGACCACCACAATTTGTAATAAAGACAGGTGCAGTAAGTTGTTTGCATTACTGGACCTCACGATAACTAAGCGGGCTACCGAGAAGCTGCTGTATTTTCACCAAAAATCTGCACGCAGATGGTACAACATTGTATAAACATGACCGACTGTCGTGAAAGCTCATTGGGCTGGCCGCAAAAGAAAACATCAAACTTGCGAGATAACTTGTAATTGTCAAGAGCAAAATTGATATTGCAAGGAAATTGAGAAAGTTTCACTCTTTGGGCGCCGTGCTATAGACGCAAGGCTCAGCGACCCATAAGGCGTCAGGGACTGGTCGTCGCTAGATGGACCGCTCCGTGATGATTGAACTGTCGGATCTAGAGTGGGGCCAGGAACCGGGTAAGCTCGCCAAGTTGCAGCGATGGGGATGAGCTCTCGGAATGCAGATGAGGATTCTGGACTTGATTGCGGGTCAGGCACGAAGAAAGGCTCGGTTGCCTTTCTTTCTCTTGACTTGAATCCGTAGCCTCCTTTTGGCTTTTCCTTCGTATTATGGCCGGGAAAAGCTTCAATTAGTTGAACTTGACAGTGAGTGGGTGTCTGACTAGATCGGCAAACCACACTCACGAGAACGGCCACCAATGTCACCGCTGTATCACCATCTTCGGATATGAAGGGCTCTCGCCATCTTTTGAGCTCTCGCCATCTTTCTCCCTGGGCTACCCCTCACGTATATCGCTCTCTTCTTTGTGTGGCCGGGTGTTCTCCCATATGTGGCCCTCCCCAAAACCCTACGCAAACAACCTATTTATAGAGCGAGGATTAGAGTTTTAATTTTTTCCAAATTTATATCCACAAAGATTCTTTTTCAAAACGCAATATTTGCTTTTCACATCCGCCTTATCCAAAAAAATTCATCATATCCTGGAAAAATTTCAAATTTCTATTTTTCACGAGATTTTTTATTATAAAAAAAAAAGAGTCTGGGCCAATTTGCTCGCTTCGTGGGCTTAGTCTCACCTGTCAATTTAAAGCTTAGAACCACTAATTCAAACACATCCGCCACCGGTCCAATAAATGCAAAAAAATGCAAATGCACCTAAATCTATATGCTATGCAATTAATTAATTAACTAATATTTTTTTATGGGTTAAAATTAATCGCTAATTTTTTAATGCGATAAATGAATAAACGGGTCGCCAAAATTTAGGTGTCAACAAGAATCAAGGACCGGCCCGTCTAACTTGAAATTAGATCAGGATCAGCAGAGTTGGGCCGGTCCAGAGTCGATCCAGAGTTGATCCTAGACCAATGCTCACCCCTACCTTAAAGCCCCCTCTACTAAAAGCATACAACCCCACCGCCTACCCGCCATCTCATTGGGAACGGCTACCATGTGACGGAGTCGCAAAGAAGCAACCACGTTTGGGGCCACCCTCCACCTTGAAAAGGAACGCAAAGAACAAAAAACCAACGTCAAAAGCGCCATGTTTTTCACCGCTGAAAGAAAATTAAGTCAAGGAACCTATTCGTTTTCTTGAAGGGGGCCGAGTCTCAAAATCAAATCATGATTGCCTCGCCTCGTTAAGCAGCATCCATCCCCCCTTGAAATGATTCTCACACCCGATGAAACAAAAGGATGTCCGTGCGTTATCACAAGTGCATAGTATCGAACCGATGCAAATGCCAGGTCGGGCACTAAAAAGTTTTTGAATACTCGTGCTATTGAAAGTTAGAAAGTGAAAACGCAAAAGGGTTAAAAAAATCAGAAGCGCGGATCAAAACACTCTCTTATTATAATCTTCAAAGCACGGTTGAGTTTTTTTTTTTTTGGTGCTCTCAAAGAATCTGATTTCTTTTGCATTAGAGAAATGGTCGAGAGAAAGAAGATTAGTGCGGCCAGAGGCCCCTTACAAGGTTTTTCCATAAGATCACACTGTTCATAAGGAAAATGGAGTTATCACTGCTCCTCATCATTTATTATTCTATTAGTTTAAGTTATTAGATGAATGCATTGATATATTTAATTAGAGAGGTAAATGGGATCTAGAAAGATTCGAAATCAGAATCTAGGTTTTGATATCATGTTAAATTCTGTGAGATTATTGTTAACTATTAAAAAAATTTAAATTTTTAAATGGATGCGTAATTTAATATTTGATTATTCTAATCATTAGTGCTGATTCGAAGGTCCGCAATCCACTCAGAGGTTAACTTCTCAACGGATTGGACAGGTGTCCATTTTTAACTCTTCCGTCACCTGATTCAAACCAATCAATAAACTAACCTCACATGGTACGCAGCCAAAAGGCACAATGCTCGACTACCCGCCATCTTTTGCAGCTTCATTTATAGATCGTTAGCTCGACTGCTTTCCGCTATCCCTCGCCGCTCCTCCGTCCGACATTGCATTTCTCCGGCGCAGGTCCCCGTCATGGCGTCGGACCGGTTCCTCCGCTGCTTCTTGCTTCTGATTCTCCTTTCAGGTACCCAATGAGCTCCCGAGAATACCATCTTTGTTAAAATGCGGTTACTTTAAAAGTTCAGCAGGAAAATGAGACATTTTCTCGGTAAAGCTTCCGTTTTTTCGTTGTTCCGTCACGAATTTTCTTCCTTCTTTTCTCTGTCCGTTCTCCGCCGCAGGGCCCGCCTTGGTGACGGCGTCGTCCTCCATCGGTATCAACTACGGCCAGATCGCCAACAACCTCCCGTCGCCGGACGACGTCGTCCCCCTTGTCAAGTCCGTCGGCGCCACCCGCCTCAAGCTCTACGATGCCGACCCCGGCGTCCTCCGCGCCTTCGCCGGCACCGGCGTCGAGTTCACCGTCGGCCTCGGGAACGAGTACCTGGCCCGGATGAGGGACCCGGCCCAGGCCCTCGCCTGGCTCAAGTCCAACATCCAGCCTTACCTCCCCTCCACGAAGATCACCTGCATCACCGTCGGCAACGAGGTGCTGACCCTCAACGACACGTCCCTGACGGCGGACGTCCTCCCGGCGATGCAGGGCCTCCAGGGCGCGCTCGCCAAGCTCGGCCTCGACGACCAGGTCACAGTCACGACCCCCCACTCGCTCGCCGTCCTCGAGACCTCGTACCCGCCGTCCGCCGGGGCGTTCCGGCAAGACCTCGCCGCACCCCTGACGGAGATCCTGAAGTTCCAGGCCAAGGTGGGCTCGCCGTTCCTGATCAACGCCTACCCGTTCTTCGCCTACAAGGCGAACCCCCGGCAGGTCCCGCTCGATTTCGTGCTCTTCGAGTCGAACCCCGGCGAGGTCGATCCCTCCACGGGGCTGCATTACGACAACATGCTGTTCGCTCAGATTGACGCGGTTCACTCGGCCCTGGCCTCGCTGGGGTTTCGGAACCTGACGCTGCACATCTCGGAGACCGGGTGGCCGTCGCGAGGCGATGCGGATGAGGGTGGCGCCACCCCGGAGAATGCCAGGAAGTATAATGGGAATCTGATGAAGATCATGGCGCAGAAGAAGGGGACGCCGATGAGGCCGAATGGAGATTTGAACGTCTACGTGTTTGCCCTGTTCAATGAGAACATGAAGCCCGGGCCGACGTCGGAGAGGAATTACGGGTTGTTCAAGCCCGATAGGACGCCAGCATATACGCCAGCATGTGCAATCGTCCTGAACGGATGCAGCGATGCCGGTGGGAATGGGACGATTCCCTCGAAATCTGGATCCCCACCGCTGGCCGCAACAACACCAGCTTCCACGAGCACGAGCTCTTCCACTGGTTACTTGTCCGTTTCTTCGGGCGTGGTGAGTTTGACATGTTCCTGGTTTTGAATGATGATTCATTTTGGCTTTTGAATGCCGATGTTTATAATGCAGCCACATTATCTATCCTGTTGCTGGTTTTATGGTAGTAAAGTTCTGAACTCTGATTCAATTTCGCGTTAGACATGCTCATGGTCATGTTGTGTCGTTATCACATTTACTCATCAGACATGTTACTGTGAGTGATGTCTTATCTGCTGATTGTTAAAAGTAGATAGTTGGAAAGAAGTTTAGATTGCTTTTGCCCCCATTTTTGAGTAACTTTAGCGACTCCGGGTAAGATCGGCCCTCTATCTTTTTGTTTATCTTGTTCCTTTTCCAGTAGTATAAAGTTCAACATCTTCATCGCTTTCGAATCGTTACCTCTTGAGAGTGATGATTAGATGTCAATATGCTGGTTGATTAAAAAGTGCGGCGATCTGATTTCAGGAAAGATGCTGTTCTGCTCAAACTCTCTTCGTCTTGTGCCTGGCTACAATTAAGCTGCTCTTTTGACGGCAAAACCGAGTCAGAATTACAAGTGCTTTGGAAGTGTCATCGAAATCAGCAGTTTATCAAAAGCAAAAAGAGTCAAAAAGAAGGATGTCGGACACATCTTCGGCTGATGATGCAAGGTGAACTTCTGTTTCCCCTGCTTGCAAGCAAACATTGGTTTATTTCACTGCATCAACGCTCGCACGCTAGAATTACACTAATGAGCCCTAACCAACGTAAATAGGAGAGAGATTGGATATTGTAGAGCTGAGATCCGGCATTTCATGCTCAACATTTGCAATCCAGTCGCTATGCTGTAGTTTTTTGAACATCCATTATTTAGTTATGGTATGCTAGGATCAATGTCGGAGCTTCTAACGTGAAAGCAGTCATCTATCTTCAGACTGCAAATCACTATTTGTGTTCATCTCTGTATAATGTATTGTACAGGGGATATCTCACTTAGCAATCAAATTGCCATGTTCCTATTTTTAGAATCATTAGTCCTGGAATCGATGTCATCAACAATATCTTTCTCCAACTAAACAGAAAGAATAATTTCATCCTTGCCATACAAAAGTCCTGGACATATCCTGCATTTGCATTGTCATTTCATTCAAAAAGCGAAGGCATTCCATGGTCCATTCGACTGAGCTTCGCATAGAACTTCCTCGTCAAGTTAAGAAGTCAGACTGCACAGGAGTCCTTCTTTGCCTCTGTGAAGCTCTTGACCACTGAAACATGTTTTGCTCCTTTCTTTGTTTTGCAGGTGCAGACCTTGATGCAGGATCTTGATCCAGTTTTTAGATGATAGGCATGTTGAGAGTCGTACACATTTTGGCCGTTCTATTTTTGCTATCTATTGACCTGATTATTTAGTTAGGGTATGGTGGTGTCTTAGAACTTACTGTATCGAACATTTAAAAGAGACGATCATTTACTGCCCATTTGAGATTTCTTACCTCTGTCGAATCTGTTTAGCTAGGTGAAGGAATTTGAGGATAAATTGATGTTAGGAAAAAGTTATTGACGTGAAATATGAGACGTTTGACTTCACGTTTAGATTGGAATGTCGAGTTTTTCCATTTCGACGCCTCGACGGTCGATTTCGAGACCCGGATCGAGAGCAGTTTTGGTGGGTTAAACTGCAAAACGATGAACTTTTTCTTGATCAGAATGGTGAGAGTGTGACTTGTGGTGCAATCTATCCAACACTCGTTCCTTTCTAAGTGGCCATACATATGAGAGGAATGTCTTTCAATGAAAGCTACCAAAGCACGATCATGATGAAAAATGTCGGTTGTGATTTGGTCAATTTTGACATGCTTTCTGCGGAGTCCAACACCATGAGCAGTTTCTTAGGACAACAAAGACGACGATGCCTATGAAGGAAGTAGTTCTCTCGGACTGGAGTCGACTTCATGGTTTGCTTCCTAAGAGAAAAAAACAGCACGTACAACAGGGAACTGAAAAACCGAATCATGTCCCGACACGTCAAATCCATAGTAAGTCATCGACTTCTCAAGAAATATACCACTGAAAACGTAAACTTTAAAATGAAAATAGTAAGTTATCGTTAATATTTTCGATTTATCAATATAATCCACTTTTAATGCTGTAAATCACTGGGAGAAGCATACGAATATTAATGTAAGTTATCTACTTAAGTATAAATTTTACTACTTAAAACAAAATCTTACTGGTGAAATTAATAACTTATCGATGTAATTGTAGGCCCAATTACAAGTTAGCGAGTCACCAACAAAGTGGGAACTAACCGTTTGAAATAAACTATAAATTAATAACTCAATATTGACTTAAGTAACTCACCAAAGTAGGCTCGTTTAAGCTGTAGCAAATTACCCACGGTTCGAATAACATATGAACGCCAACTTCGACAGCAAGTTATCAAGCTGTTTAAAAATGTCCCATATAATATAGAATCTTGCAATTGTAACTAGTAACATGCCACAGAAATAAGTTACTTATCATGTACTAGTGTAGGCTCACTTTTGGGGGTAGCAAAACTACTGACCAAGTAAGGAATTTAGCAACAGCCAATTCAGTAATAAGTTGTCAAGCTGCATAGCAAATTACCATCTGGAAAATAAAATCTCACCATCGAAGTTAGTGACTTACAAGTAAGACTGATAAAATGGGTGACAATCCCATATTTTAATCCAAATATAGTGAAGTTGATTATATATGAGCCACCTTAAATTCAAAACATAGGTCAAAATGAATTTTAAATATGGAAGCCGGAAACAAATGGGTTGACTGTGGATTTGTAACGGACCTACTTTCAACCCATTTAATAACCCACTTATAGGGTCTTTTACAAGTGAAATAAGTAATCTGCAAATGAATGCTTGCTTCAAGGGAAATAACGAAGCAAGGAAATTACTAACGTCTATTTTTTTTTTTTTTTTTGGTCAAACTAACGTCTAATTCAATAGTAAGTTATTGACCTATTCATTTTTTTGACATTGCAAGCGAAATCTTACTGGGGAAATTAATAACTCACGAGCCTAAACTCGTTGTAGCAAGTTACCCTCCTGTAAAATTTTAACCACTCCGTAGTTATCTACTAGACGTTATTTATTTATACTAGATCCACAATGATAGAGCCGTTACTTCGAAAGCGAGCTCGGTTGATACCTACTTTACGTGCCCACTTGTAAAATTTTAGAGTGCCTGGCTATTTGCTACTAGATGTGTGGCGCTAAGATAAATCTTTCCATCGGTAATATGTAATTTTTTACAATTTTTGGTATTTATTAATAGATAGTAGATTTAACTAGGCTAATATATTATTTTGTTGATAAGTTAGTAATCAATTGACAGGGTCCCTTTGTAAAATTTTAACGTACCTGGTAATATACTAATACTCGATGGGTCCAATTGTAAAATTTTAAAGCACTCGGTAATCTCTTCTGGGTCCTATATTTGAGGATAGTAAAATGGCTATTTTGTTAGTACAGTGCCCACTTCTGAAAAAATTAAAAGACTTGGTTGCATGACTCGGGCGGGTTAACATCAACGTCCCGGACACATCAAATTCCCGAAAAATCTTTTATCTTTGATTAAGCACATGCAAAAGCGAATTGTAAGCAATCCCTAGACACAAGCAAACATATATATATCAAAAGGTCCCTCCTAGTCCTGGACTATTTCTTTTCATTACCACATGTAGATGATCAAAAAGGCTGGGGTAGCCTAGTTTCTTTATCAAGCTTCTCCAAAAATGGCCCCTATTCTAGGCCCACTCCTTATGGGGTTCTCGTGGGATGTACCGGTGGGATGAAGCCACGAATGAGACTTATGATGTCCTCATAAAAAATGAGGCACCAAGCCTCGTACACGTGTGGGACCAAAATGTCTATACTCTCCTAGACTTATACTATGGTGGTATACTTTCGATAAGTTACGTCTCCTTCTACGTCTATTATGTCTGTCATGATGGAGACCATGTCTACAGGGAGACCATGATAAATGGGTGGCGGGGTTAGTACATCCATCACACACTTGAAAATGGGGAAAATAGCAAAAATGAGTCGACGACTCAATAAGTAGAAATTCCTAATCTTTTTATAGGAGGACGTCTCGCCATCGATCCTCGAATACAAAATCATCACCTACTTGTCAATGGTAAATCAATAGCAAGACGCATGCCTTGACTTGCCTCTACACATGAAAGGCTCTCAATTTTCTATGTATTTTCAAGAATCATGAACAAGGAGTTAGTGCATGAAGAACAAGCCCTCCAAAATTCCGTAATTAACGACCATTTTGGTTCCAGAATGATATGTGCACCATGCAAAACTAATTCATGCACTAAGTGACCCGATGCAAACATGTTTCCAAATTGATGCAAGGTCTCAACAACTCATACAAATCTAACCCAACTTTTGCAAGCATCAATTCAACATCAGTTCATGCACCACACATGGACTTCTAATTTATTTCAATTTCTTTCACTTAATCAAAATCCATCGACTATTTTGGTATCAATCGGGCATCGATTCCCCCTTGACAATCGGTATCTTCCCAATCTCATTATCAGGACGACATCTTGGGTAACCCCTGGGTATCGACCTCTCCCGAGTTGGCATTGTCCCGATCTCACTATTAGGATGCCATCCGGGATTTTACCCCAGACAATGACTCGACATCCCCCAGCATTAGCATATAAATCCATCGTGTGTCCATACATTTCAAGCATCAACCAATTTATTTTATCTTAAATCTCCTAATTGGCTTGCTCTTGCTTCGTTCACCAACGTTATAATTTATGGCCATCATAACCAAAGATTTAATAGGACATCTAAGCTTGGTGATTCATCAATGGCATTAATGGACTAAAGTCCAAAATCATTTAATGAGATCTTGTTATTTTTACCAAGACACTTACGATGCAAGTTCTCTCTCTTCCCTTTGCAATTGACGTGTGACTCTAAGTGGATAATGATAGACTATAGTCCAAAGGCAAGGAATGTTCTAGAACTTCTATCACCGCTTAATATTTGTTTAGTGACTTATCCCCCACATTACTTAATTTGTATCCAAAAATTCATCCAAGGCATTCATGAGAATAACATAAGGTGTTGCCTCATTGGAGAAGTCGTTCATGTTTTGTACACGATTGATAGTTCTATGAGAACCAAGTTTCGTGCAAAAAATTTACTAGAACTTAACCAAATAAGCGACTAAGTCGGTTCCCTCTTGGACTTGTCCATGACCATTTCAATTAGAATTGGTCCATTTGATGTCTTAAAAATGAATTTCGTGGTTGGTCTCGATCATTCGCCCCGATTGGGTCTTGGTCAAGCAAATCAAGTCTAAGGTCGAGCTTGCTCTAGTTCAGCACAAGTCATGCCTTGGTTTATCCAAGGTTTTATGCCATTGATTCCCATGATCAATCCTTAGTTGTTACTTGGTCATGTGGACTCAATCGATTCGTGACTAATTTGCTATCGAACAGGATCAACTCACGGATCGCTCATAGTCGGTATAAGTTCCTTGTAGAATCACCGAGACCGGTCCACTTGTCCACATATCATTGATCCATGATCGTCCTTAGTGTTCATGATGGTGCGGGATCAATTGAGGCGCTAATACGGATTGTGAATCGGAAAGAGCAAGTTTTGAGGAATAAAGTCATTCCCTTAGTTAAGATAATTTGGCGATACCACGGGATAGAAGAAGTGACTTGGGAGAGCGAAGAACGTACGAGACAGCTATACTCGCACTTATTTGAATCAGGTATGTATTTAAATTTTGAGGACGAAATTTTATCTAGAGGGGGAGAAATGTAATATCCTAGATTCCAAGCCATGAGAATAGAGTACAAGGGTTGGTAAGTCCTAACTTGGATTGTATCGTGGTGTCTTATTGATTGATGCGAGGACGCCGAACCTCGTTGAGCCGATGCACAAGGATTGGCCCTATGCTCTGAATTTATGCATTGAACATGAATCGGCCCTTCCACCATGGGTTATGCAATGATGGTAAAATCATTTATCTTTTGTTTGTAAGTGATGGGTCCCAATTGTCAAGTCTAATAGTATTAGACAAGAAAGTGGGGAGTCAAATTTTATTTACCGACCACACTAGAGATTTACTAGAGCTTCCTAAAGTTTACCACTGCGGAGCTTAGTTACGATTTTAGGTGGACGAAACATTAGAATTCTGCCTTCATTGATATTGTTGGGAGGATGTAGCCCGATACTTTTAACTAAGGAAATCGTCAAGAGCCCGAGCCCAAGCTTGAGCTTGAGCCTGGAGTCATAACATATTCAATTAAACCCATTTTCATTCAAAAGTTTAAACTGATGAATTATGGGTCAATTAGGATAGATCGGTTGTTGCAAACCATACTAATTATCTTATTTGAGACTAATCTAATACAATTCACTCGTTGATTTATACAAGCTCCTGCCCATTATGAGTTCATGTTAGATTTATTCCCTGTAATTCATGTATCATTTTGCTTAACTTGTCTAAACTTAAATTTCCAACGCTACCTTCATTCATAGTCTCTTTTTTCCAAATCAAAGACTAAACTAGGAAGTTGCCATTGGGATTGCGTTGCTACATTATAACGATCCCCTTCACTTGATCTCTTTTGATAAGCCGAACCATAAAGGCTGCTCGAAAAGAGCATTGGTCATGAGATGTCTTTGATATATTCACAACTGATTGGAATAGATGAGGTCCACATATTTACAATCGGTTTTGAAATCATTTGTTGGGAGTGTGCAGAGGAAATGCAATACCTTCACTGATAGGGAGTTCAAGCTCAAGCCATTAACATATTTAGCTAGATTGACATTCACTCAAGAAACTTAAACAAATAAATTATGGGTTGATCGAGATATATTAATTGCTTCAAATCACACAAGCTCTATATGAGACTTTTTTAACACAACTCACATATGAATCTCAATAGCCTGTCCACATCGAGTATTTGTACCCACAAAAGGCAAAAAAAGAAAAGAAAAATAAAAACCTACTTGAGTTTTGTTAAAAAAGGGTTGCTTCATCTCACAACTATAGTGTAAAAGAGTTCAATCAATAAGTAATGGATTAATATCACCAAAAAAAAAAAAAAATGAAAAATCTCAAACTGGTATATCTATAACAAATTTATCCCAAATGATCACAAAAAACTCGAATCGGTACACTTATGATAAATTTATCCTCAAATTAATTTTCTAACTACAAAAAATCACAAACTAATACATTTGTGACAAATATATTCTCCGTTAAATTAGTTTAATACCATAAAAAATCAAAAACTAATACAATTATGACAAACATAGAGTAAAATCTTAAATTAGTACATTAGTTAATTATTATGTGTTATCTAACTTACTTGAGTTTGAGTAGAAATTTAATAGAAACTAACAGAGAGTAATTTATCACAAATATATCAGTTTGTGACAAATTTGTCAAAAATACATCAATTTGAGATTTTTGGTGGTCAAAATATTAGTTTAGGAGAAAAAAAGTTACAAGTGTATCAATTTAGACTTTTCCGTGGTATTTAACCCAATAATCTATTCATCTAATAGTTAAAAATTTTTATAGCAGGGCATTGATAATTCACAATAGTTGGCTTCATTTTATTTTCAGCGCCCATAAAATAAGAGGAGCGTCAATTTGTCATCAAAATGACCCACCTCCTTTGAGGCGGTGAGCTTTATAAACAGCAAGCATATCCACAATCCCCTTAGCTGCCATGGATGCCCTAGGACTACCTTCATGTCTATTAAGAAATCCCCAATCGAATCTCACGCCATGTTCCCATTCTTTCAATCTCCTACCTCTGCTCTTATGATGCCACCGCCTTCTTTGAATCGAAGGCCGGCAGGCAAGGTAGGTGTACCCAATGATCCCTGCTCGAGGCGGCGGCTGAGAATTTCGGGAGGGGCCAAAAGTTACGGATATTAAAGCGCACGCTAATAGGGTTGTTGGCCACATGACAAGGAACTAAGTCAACAAAAAATATTCCTAAGGAAGTCATTTTCAATACCCAATTCATCAGCTTTTGGAAACCATGCTCACATGGGATCGGAATGCAAACTATTCAATGAGGGAATTCGTCATATTAAAAAGGTGAGTACATGCACCACGATTTGTTTCCCTTTGCAGAATTCGTCGATTCAACGCGTCCTTCGCGGCAATCTCACGTGCTTCGGTTTATAGCTCCATTTCATTACGAGGAAAACGTGAAATGAGAAAAAAGTCAATGCCCCAGCCTAAGCACGTACACAAAGACTATAGTTTATCATCTTGTTCATATTTAGGTCTGAAATAACAAGCTCGAATGCCACGTCCTGAGTTCGATCGAAATTGTTTTTATCCCGTTCGAACTTAATTTTACGCTTTGAATGGAAGTTATTGTGATTCTAACTGGTAGCTGAGTTTGATAGGGAGAGAATAAAACCGGAAGAGGTCAGTGTCGTTGATACCTCACCATGTTTAACGTCGGCCTACACGCAATGTTTATAAAATTGGGGGGGGATGTTTCCATTAAGCGAAGTACACGGGTCTAGTTTAATTCAAATGCCTTCTATTTTACATGTGGTCCAAAGTATAGTGTGTAGGGAGGTGAATAATAGGGCTGGGCTCACATGGGGACCAATTGGGTTTTTGAGTAGAGAACTAGAGAACCGGCCTTGATCAATTCATTTCTCGATAGGGTCTCGATAGTTTTTTTTTTTTTTTTTTTGTAACTTTATTCCGGAAAGAGATCGAGAACAAGCTCTTTTCATTTTTACTTTGTTTTGATAAAACAATAGATATGTAGGAGAAGTTTAGGAAATTCACCGATGTCTTATTCATCATGCCATGGATTATTCACATATCACATATCTTACTCAAATCATAGTTACGTGCTTAATACTTAAAAATTCGAGAAAGAAAAAGGGTTAGGCCTAATCCCCATGTTTACCTTGGAAGTGATTCATTTCCTCATTCCGGAAATTGGGACTGGACTTTGATAAAGATAGGCTCTAAATCATTAATTTAGAATCTACACATCATCGAACTAATTATTATTCATAACGTGAGATTAGATGCGTCTTCCGATGAGGGATCGAATCAATGAAAGAGCATGTTGAAAGCGAAGAAGACAAAATGAAAAAAAAGAGATAAAAAGAAAAAGAAGAAAAGATAATCAATAATTGACGTTGGACATGATGATTCCAACCATCTCGAGAATATACCATACTTCAATCCCATAATCATAAATAACCAACGAATCAAACAGCCAATCGCACGCAAATTATATATAAAATCAAAAACAATAATTAATTAATTAATTAGTACTTTCGGAGCTTCCATACACATGTGACAAATGTCAACTCCACTCATCATTCAATCAATTGTGGTCGCTGCAATTGAGGAAAAAAGTTAAAATAAAAATTAAAAAAAAAAAACAAAAAAGAAAATCGATGCTTCCGTCGCTGTCGATTGCCGAAAATGCCCTCGCGGAGGACTTTCGTCCTCTCTTGGCAGGAGTGGTTAAAAAAAGTAAAAAGACGGGGTACAGGTAAGCCACTCAGGCCCGCGTGCCCTTCCTTAAATGCCGCCCCGCTGAACCCGCGACACGTGGTGACCGGTCGCGGTCAGTCGACTACGTACGAGCGAAATCAAATTTATCCAGAGAAATTATGGAAATACGGAAATTTATTTTTCCACATGTACTTGGCAACAAAAAAAAAAAAAAAAAAGAGGACTGGAATTTTCATCTACTCGTACTTTAAAGCTGCTAAATACCATTTTTTTTGGGAGGGGATTAATAGAGTTTGTTTTTTTTTGGGATTTTTTTATATTTTTTTTTAAATCACCGAAGCTAATTTATTTAAAAGATAATGTTAATGACAGGAAAGATCCAAAGTTGACACTATTATAAATTAATTTTTTACATTAAATTAATACACTTATGATAAATTTATTTTTAATTATTTTTTACTGTTAGATTATTGATTTGGATAATCTGTGTTGTTGATGGGGTGCGGGTTTGGAGTTTTATCTTTTGTTTATCATGGATGTACTAATTTTTGATTTTTGTGATATTAATTTAATTTGACCAAAATTAATTGAAAATAAATTTATCATAAATGTATCAATTTAAATTTTTGACAATTAATAAATCAGTTTAGAATAAATTTATCATAATGTATTAGTTTTGGGTTTTGGTGATTAAGAGTTAATCAAATGTATCGATTTAGGAATTTTTATGATATTAACCACTATATATTGATATAAAAGTTAAGAGGGGGCAGTCATTTGAGATCAAGGGATAATTAGTCAAATTAGCGGCGGATCAGCATGGCTAATTAGCGGCAAGGGATTGCCTTTTCCTAAAAACGTGCTGGATTACGACTGAAAGATCCCCACTTTTTTTGTAGCAAATCCCCACTGCCTCGTCCTTTGAATCCGATTCCACCATTAAATTTAATCGAGAGCTCTCTCAATTGAGGCCTTCGTGATTTCCATGATTGGCAATCCAGTGGATTTTTTTTTTTTTTTTAAATTTCTCTTCTTAAATTACTCTCTAATGTCAATAAAATCTCGTTCGCCTCGCAGAAGGATTAGTATTTTGCAAGAGTAACATAGGAAGATGTGGTTCTTAATGGTTCGATCCGCAAAGGTGTCTTAAGTGTAGAAGTGCAAAGTCGAGAAGCATCTTGGAGCCGATTAAAAAGTGCTTCGAGTAAATGAGCTAATGAGTTGCCGGCGAGGTGTTTGCTTAGATGGCGAGAGAATCGACTTGTCCCTTTGTGGTTTTAGGTTTAAGTTATATTGAGAGTGTGAGTCGGACCAATGTAGAGTGTGTGCCCTAAAAATCGCTTGCAGTGGTCGGTTGGTCAAGGTACATAAAAGTTAATCTTGACATTGCCTGGATTGAATCAACTGGCTATTTTATATCTAGGACTAGGTGGTTAACAAATGCGTATGTAATGTCGCAATTTTTGGTAGGGAATGAGTGATAGATAGGCTATCAAGCATCACATAGATCGATAACGACTCACGGCGTGTCGGAAGGATACGATCCAATAATGGATTTTTGCATATTGGGAACACAGGAGCCAATATCAAGACCATCGGAAAAAGAGTTAAAAAAGAATAGGGTATAAATCATCAACGAATCTCACTCCAAGTTGATTAAGCTAAAATAAAACCTTATCGGAGAAGGCTAACTAAGGATCCCCATCTTCAATAAAAAATTACTCTACACAAGAATATCCCACAAAGCACTCCATCAACAAAATCTCTAAGCAGGGGCATCTATCAATAATTTTATCAAGAAATCACAAGGAGTGATTTTTATGTATCTCGCATGATCATTAAATGACCAAATTGCGCATTTTAAAAAATCAGACACATTATAAAGTCACCTTTTTTATCCTTTCGGAGTTCTCATCAAACAGAAATTAAAGCGTGGCGATCTCACATTTCGAACCACTAAAAGCACATAGAATCAGTTGCCAGTCATGCCCCCAAAAAAACTAACAGAACTGTGCGCGATTCGATTCGAGAATCCAAATTGAATCAATGGGGACAAAGCTCTCCCTTCCTTTTTTTTCCTCACAACATTATTCTCAACGATCTAACCAAAATTTCACGTAGATCAACATTTCTCCCTCGACACCATCTCTCCAACGTTGTCAAGGAAGGCCTCCGAGGTTCGAGGCATCGTATCGTAGGCTCCGGGGCGGACGTACACTCAGTGGTGAGAAATTCTAGCGTGGATCGAGAGAGAGAGAGAGAGAGAGAGAGAGAGAGCATATATGACTGGCGAAAAGAGCTTGAATCCACCAAAGGATGGTCCGTCGTTTCTAAGGACGACGCGGGGCTGAGAGTCATTCATACTCATCCCAAGAAAGACCGACCCCGCCCTTCTCTCTCCTCCACTTCTCCTTCTCCTTCTCCTTCTCTCTCTCTTTCTCTCTCTCTGTCCATCTCGCGCTCGCCATCGCTATTGGGGAATTAAGACCCAGCAGTACTGACAGAGGCACAGAGCTCGCTCGCTCGCTCGCTCGGAGACCCCAGAAAAAGGGTAAAAGAAAGAGGAAAAATAACCAAGAAATAAAAAAAAAAAAGGGAGAGAGAAATTTCGGACTGTGTAGGAATCAAGAACTCTCTCCTCCCTCGCCGTACCCTTTATTTTGTTGCTCAAGTAATTCCCGATTCCCTCCGTCTTCCTCTGCTCATCTCATCATCATTTCCTCCGCCGCATTCCCCAGGTCCGTCTCCTCCCCTTTTGGGTTTTCGTTCTGCTCTTTTGGGCTCCCGTTTTTGTTGTTTAGTGAAGTGTTTTTTTAAGCTGACGTTCTTGACTGAGCGGAACTCTTACACTGAACTATCCCCCTTTTTCCCTTTTCTTGAATTTTCTGTTTGGTTGTGAATTTCTCTTTGGCTATGGATTTCGTCGTTGTGATCGTGTGTTTCGGTAATTCCTAGGCTGTAGATTTTGGGTTTGCAGTAGATTTTCCGGTGAGCGAAATCGCCATCGACGAATAGCTGTCGTCGAGAATGGCGGCGGCGGCGTCGATTTGGGTCGGAACCTGGAGAAACCATCTCAGGACCCGCCCTGCCCGGCGTCAGGACCATCCCAAGCAGACCCATCTGCGGTCCCGCATGGATCCGACCTGAACGGTATGCCCCCATCCTCCGCCCCCACCACACGATCCCAGCCGCTCTACCTGGGCCACGGCCGCCCGCTCGTGCCCAACAGGGGGCGATCTGCCGCGGGGCGGTGAGGCTGAGGAGAATTTCAAGCGGGACATCCAAGGGAGCTGCGGGCTGTTCTCGAAAGCTGAACCCGATGGCCGAGGTTTGTGCGCCCTCGCTCACCGGCAACAGGTTTAACGGGAGGTTTATTGGGAGCAACTTCAGCAGCAATGGGAATGGTGGTTTGGCGACGAACGGTGGCGGCCGGAATGGGCAGATGAACGGCATCAGCGGGCCGTCGGAGTACGAGTTCTTGCTCTGATGGTTTTTGTTTTTGATGGGACTGGATTGGTTGTTCTTGTCCTTAATTGGGGCTTTGCAATGTCCTCCTGTCTAAGAAAAATGACGGCGGTAATTTGGTGCACTATGCAGTGTTTAAAGCATGAAAATGGTCGCTGTAAGTTACCCAGGATGTGGTATTACTAGCGGCCAGATGACCTACTTTTGCAGGATTGACTTAGAGAAGCCAATCATCTGACCTCCGGGGACGATCCCTTTTCAGTCAAAAGAGTGAAAAATGCTATGAGTATCTCAATAATGAATGGCTTCTTTCCCAAGAACTGCACAACATGTGAAAGTGCTTTGATTTTGGAATGTGAAAATGTTATGTGTGGTATTATTTCATCCTTCATTTCTGTA
>NC_052616.1:10284236-10371729 GCF_016545825.1 Eucalyptus grandis | reverse complement strand
CTCAATGACTGATAGCGCAATTTCAGCCAATGCATTTCGACTCGTTCAAACACTGATGTTAAGAAAGTGAACAAGCACCACTGTTCATATGGCTCCTTCATTTTGATGTGGTTTTCTTGGCCAGTTCAGGACCCTTGGATGATGATTTCAGAACTTTATCAAAGCCTGAGAAAAACTCTGATGTTCACTGAAAGATATATATCTCCACATTTTGATAAATGATTAAATAATATTAGAAACTTACAACCAAAATTAATGAATGAAAAAATGAAATTCAACTCCTTGTGTAATTCCGAAGAAAGAGTAATTGAGTCATTTAAACAAATATGCAATTACTAGAAAGTGTTAAAAGTCCTTAAACCTTGTAGTTTGTCTCACTTAAACAGCAACCTGTGCCAATTAAGTCTCCAAATATTTATGTTGGTTATTCAATATTTCTGAAATTACTTACTTGTCTATGTCGATCGACATGACCATATCTTACTTGAAACTTTTAATAAGTATTTGATTTTTCACGAATTATTCCCTTTTCATTCTTTTCTTTTCCTCCTAGTATTCAGCCGGATTCTCGGGCACGCCAGGTGACCAGCTGGGAGCCCGCTACCACCTCGCTATCGGTTGATGCAAGGCGAGCAGAACGAGCTGTTCTGACTCTGAACAGATCAAGCCGCATCTTTTCTAGTCGCCGAGGTCTCGGCCAACCCGGGCCGGAGGAAGAAGGATGGAGAAGGAAAATAATAAATAATAAATTCAAAAACTCAAAAATACAAAGTATTATTAAAAGGTTCAATGCTTCTCGTCAGTTGGCTCCGCGTGAAGTCAAAGAAACTAAATTGGCATGAAAATTAAATTGGCATAATATAAAAACCCTCAGAATTCTAATTGACACAAAAAAGAATTAGGATTCAAATTGGTAGAAAGTGGCAAAAGGTTCAGACTTTTAAAGCAAATTTCCCTTGCAATACTATTTTTGTCAAGCAAAGCTTAATTAAGTCATAAAATCCCCAAAATGCGTCATCGTCCAGCAAACTTGTCAGTCAAGTCAAAGTTCTCCAACGAACTGCGCTGAGTTTTAGGAAAATTATTTTCCAAAATCGTAAAACCAGAAAGATAGCACCAAAAGACGCTGGATGCGCTCAACCCTTGTCTTCTGTCTCAGGATGGCGATGAAAGAGCTTTTGAAGCAAGAAAGCAGTATGACCATCCGCAAAGGCCGAATTGTTGACGACGGGAAAATGAAGACGGACTCCTGCGACATCAGCACCGCGGCAATCTCAGAGGCGGACATATGCTTTTGCTTTCTTACCAGGAAGTCCTGGACCGCTTCAAGAAGTCAAAAGACAATATCCGCTTCCGTTCAGGAGCTGAAACCATAAAATATTACGAGCTGTAGACCGAGGTTCAGGTCCATGATGGACCCGTTTTTTTTCTTCCCGAATCGCCGACTGATGTTAAACTTACTCTCGCTTCACATCGGCCGGTGTGCCGGCGGCTGAGTTCGCACTTTTGTAAGGTGCTCAGTAGAATTCGTGCGGGAAAAGGGTTGTGCGGAAGAATTTATCCACATAAAAAAGTTAGCTAGGAGCTCGAATACTCATATATGGATATGTTCAAAAGCAGACCATTGCCAACAAGAGGAGCTTGCATATTTTTCGTGCGAATTGACTTTGTATCTTTTAAGAAATTTTTCAGGTAGCTTATCAATCACAGATTGAGTTACACAAGAGAAGTTGAGCGGACTATTCAGTGACCTGCCATTTATTTGCACCAGTATTTATGCCACACTTCGTTACCTATTTGTGGTAATGGCACTATCCTTCTCTTTGTCATTTTCGAGGAATTTGATATTTATTTTTTGTGTTCATAACTTTATTTGATTTATATGTTGATGGATTTTTGTTCAGCAAATCATGTTGTCATTACATCCATCATATAGTGCTGAGCGCCATTATGGTTTGTTCGGTGTGATAGCTTCAAAGATCTAACTTCATTGAAGCAGAAACTCGATCAATGTTGCATTATACCGTTTCTCGTAATCGATCTAATACCGTGAATAGACCTAGATACAATTGTGTTTTAAAATTTCTGTCGAAATTGTAGACATTCAAAAATCATAAATGTCTCGTTGGTGAAAAGAGCAAAACATTACTTGTTCTTCTTTTCAGTGCTGCTCGTGTCCAGTTCAGTTCTACCCGCAAGTTGAACAGCCACTGCTGCGGGCTTTTTTGCTCCGATTGTTGGTACTAATGAGATGGAGTTGTATGTAATGCATCAGAAATTAACCCCAGCTTTCTTAACTTCCAGATTACCTTCTTATATTGCTTAACATTTGCTGCATAAGCTCAAGAAAGGAGAAAAGAAGGAAAAAATCTGGGGTCAGTACTTGCGTATTTATTCCAGATCCATAAATAAAAAATTTGCATGAAATTATCAATTTACGGCCACGAATTTGTCTGGAGCAACGAGAGGAAATAGGCATGGCGGTTTTCCTTCAAGTGGTTCCCTCTTCTAAATAATGGTTTTATGACACTGATTTCAGTTCGTTGGATGACCATTGAGGACTTATCATAATGCATGATGATGTACAACTAATGTTAAGAAAAGGAATTCAAATCATCCAATGTCTTCACTTTCAGACTTATTTTGTCTATTCCATCTATTTTTATTAGCTCAAAGGACTTCATTTGTGTCTCTCTACAGGTATCAGCTTTGTTTCATCTTACATGTTCCCACTGATATTCAAGGAGACTATATTAATGAAGAGTTGGCAAGCGTAAAGAGTTTTCACTATTTTAACTTGGGAAACATTCATTAGATTTCATCAAAATGGACATCAGGCTTCAGAACCTATGATAAGATGTACGACAGTTTGATGGGGAGAAAGACCCAAATACTAGCCAGCCGAATTCGAATGCGTCTTCACATTACCGACTTCCAGGAATTGTGTCTACGGCTTTAATAGATGAAAATAATGAGCTGGGAATAGAAACAGACAGCTGATATTGTCAGCTCGTAGAGGATCGACTCCCGTGGACCAAATGAGAAATCGACAGCATCTTCATTTGAAGGAGACGTTTTTGGAGACAGTGATCGAAATGACAGACATCTATCATCAAGAATAGCTTTTTACACTTGATTACATAAATATAAAACATTCCTTTTGCACACTTGTTGATATGGGAGGAATGGGATGCTCAAGCCAAAATGAATGGTAGCAGTACTGATCAGCAGAGTCTACCTTACGGATAGTGTAAACACCAAATGAACTTAATGTCACTACTTATAGTTTCTATGGCTAGAAACAGAGGAAAAATTGGGAGCCTTACCATTACAGACGTCCATCTTTTGCAGATTCTCTGCTTATTGCTGCTTACGAGCACTTAGCGTCTTTCCAGCAGAGGTCTTCATCATAAAATCATTGTTTCCTCTCGTCAGACATTTAAAATACTTTGTGACAGAGCAGCAGAAATTAAATAAATAGCCTATAGCCATCTTCGTACTGTTTGCATCTGCTTGCAATTTGCAGGCGACATCTCTTAAAGATCTGTCTCTTCCTCTCTTCAATATCTGATGGGTGGAGATCAGAATTTTGTGTTTATGATATATCTTCTTCTTTTCTGCTTAGGAATGTTATGAGCAGAGTAGGTTGCAACTGTTGTTGTAGCTTGCAAAGTAGGTAATATGGAGCTTTGTATTCGTTGCATCCTTTGTTTTCCTCTGCTGAGATTTTTTCTGTAGCTCCTTGGCCTTGTGGTTTGGCAATGTTTCATTGACGGTGATTGACAATTCAAGAAGAAAAAGTGCTTGCATTGGTAATAACTGCTGTCATTAGCAGATTAAAAAATCTCCGAGCTTGGGTAATATCTCAGATTTTGGCTTGCTGACTTTTGTTGAAGGAAATGAAAGGAGATCAGACATGTGAGGAAGATCGTGGCGAAGAGCCAGGCCTCATATTGATGGTGAAAGAGAAGGATAAAGAAACTTGGGATTAAAAGGAAAATAGAACTAAGACTATTATGTCTGGAAATGGATAATGATAATTGTCGCCTTAGGGTGGTTACCAGCTTGTATTCATTGTACTGCATGAAGATATCAACTGGGTAATAGGATGCTTCTAAGCTGCCTTGCTTGGTCAGAGTTTTCAGACATGATGAGCTCTCCATGAAAGAGAGTTTGAATTTTTCGGATAGCCTGGGAAGGCAGAGTTGGACCTCGGTTACTTTCTTTCTGGATTTGACCTGTATTAAATTGAGACCAGATTCTTGTCACATCTATCCATTTATTATTTTCTTTTTCAAAGTTTACTTCCTTTATTTCTTTACTCTCATTTAGATTGATCAAATAAGCCAAAGTTCTCATGGAAGGAATTGGTGGTGAAAGGAATCCTTTTCTGATGCTGAATGAATTTTTCACCGGATTTGGAGGATCTTAACAGCTAGTACATTCGTTGTGTGTTTCGATCATTGAACACCTGTTAATAAAAAAGAGAAAAACAAATGTGACACAGGCCAGCTTCCTCATAATGTCAAGGGGAGCATTTATTTATGTTTCACTGCTATTGGCTATGACAAGAGCCCAGTGGTGAACACACCATAGATTTCTTAAAGCTTTCATCGTTCACTGCAATTACTTGATCCATGACTTATAAGTGTCAACTGTCTCTGATGCCAAGATTGAGGAAAGCACTGTAATTGAGTAGATTTTTGATTAACAGGTGTCATATAATTAGGTTTCCCGTTTTATATCATTTATATGAAGAGCTTGCATACCCTCTGTAGAACTTTTATACAAATTCGTCTCTACCGCAGGAAGTTAAATTGTTTGAAAATATTGAAATTACTGATAGATAAACTCATAATTCCTCGTTTGGACATATCAACATTCTAACAAATTGCTGGATAGAAAATATACTCTGAACAGAACAAATCTCTGCTTCAACACACAATAGCATTGAGAACTCATTCATACTGTTGACTTCTTTATCCCAGATAATGAATTACTTCTCATTTTTGTGTTTTGTATACCTGAATGTGACGTGCTTCATAGACCATGAGGCAGCAGTCACTTGCAATAAGAAACTGAGCACACATGGGATTATTCTTCACAAGATTTGCCGCCGTTTTTACACCAAAGCAGTTGGGTCCTGCCAAGAACCCTCAGCAACACTCTGGAGTCAGCAAGACCTGCAATATTGCATGAAAATTCAACAGTGATGTCGCAGGTGAACATTGCTGACCACTACGCACATTTCCAGCAACAAGATTCTCCATTAGATGTCGCTCACAGTCACAAAATTAGCCAAGTTTGGGTTCATCCATGTGCTCAATATTAAGAGTCGTTGTGCCAAACAGCCAGAATGCCTAGCTACTCATTTGCCACAACTTTTTCCTGTCCGGAAGACATGTATTCGAGAATGGAAGATTTCGTCATTTGTCAAAATTGGGCGCCTATGTTGATCATACAGTTAGGAAAGTCTGATGCACAGTGGAACACTGATGAAGGCATTGGGATCACAGTTTCATTTTTCTTTTATCAGTCCTTTCATTCTTGTGCTTTCGTCCAACCAGCAGTTTCAAATTCTGACTCTATCATACTTCTGACACATACGGGCTTATTTGACATGATGTTACTAATCTCTATTGTATCATGGATGGTTTAGTTTGACAAGCCATATATATGCCGCACTTTCAACCAGTAAAATGTGATCCCCATTTGTTTCTTTTCAGATGCTTACCTCTTCTCGTCACAGTACATCTCCAAACCACTTCCAGTCCAAAAAATGAATTCACCAGCTTGGGCTAGTAAGTTTTTATTTTTTGTTGACATGTTAGGGACATGACTTCCATGACCGAGCAAAAATGCTCTTGTGAATATTCAGGTGCTCATGGCCCGAGTCCACTAGCCGTGCCACCATGCCGAGAGGAACAGAATAATCTCGATATTGAGCCATTAGAGAATACGTCTCTTCATGCCCCGTTACATGTGTCAAGGCACAGTCCTTTGACGAAAACCAAGAGCGCCCGATAGACCTTTATATCGTTTCCATCATGTACTTAATATGTTGAAATTGATGAAAACGTTGACAGTCACACCAAAACATTTCATCAAAGCTACAAATGAATTTTTTCTGGACTAGAACACCCCATGTCACGTTAATTTTCTCGTTAGATAGGCAGAATATTTTCAGCATCTCCATCAGATGCTTGACAGTAGCAATATTTGATTGTGCACAATATGTTTAGAATTCAAGATCAAAACTGGGACATTGCCTCACTTTCATGGTTCTCATCTCTCAGTCACCATCAGCCACGCTGCAAGTAAAGGATCTGTGCCAAGATTACAGCTGCAACATTTGATGTCAGCTTCGCCCAAGATGCAGGAATGCTAAATGCTTTGCAGCAGGATGCACATGCTTAGGTCAAATCCTCCCCACTGTTGTTTTCCAGCTTTATTTATGCACTTCTTCACTGAAAAAATAGTTTATGTTAAAATATTTATCTTTTACCACAGCTCTATAGAGTGCACAAATATTTTGTTGACTAAATTGCTCTTTTAAGTTTATATATAATTTTATCTTCAAATAGTATTTTAACATTGAGTTTTCTTTGTCACTGTTTGTGTTCATGATCTTAGAAATCCAAATAAAGAGTTCTGATTACGTCAGACAAGACATGGGTGCAACTGGTGAAAACTTGGTCATTCATCATTGTTACTGAGTTCTTGACGCAAAAGAGATACAAGCAAGAGAGTATAAGGAAGTTTGCTTTGCAAAGAACAAATTGGTCGACTAATTAGCATTTTTTGAAATCGAGATATTATCGTCTTAGAAATTTCATTTTTAAGAAAATTGATCTTACTTTTTGTGATGCAGGTGGATTAAAGAAGAGACGAAGAGGAGCGAGTAGCTCAAGCCTTCATGCTAGGAGGTTTCTTTAATGAGGTTAATGCGATGCTTGCTTGATCGCGGTTTGAAAATGTCGGACTTTATGTTTTCTTTTGTACTTCAATGTCACCATGTTTTATTATTTTTCAGAGTCAACTACAAAGATCATGGATCATCAAAAATCTTGAGAGAAGGCACACCACACAATTTAGGCTGAAGAACGGAATGCAGTAGAAAATGGTTCCGTACCCAAAAAATCAAAACAGGCGACGCTCAAAGACATTTTTGCAACAACATTAGTCAAGGCGAGTAAGTTGCTTGCTTAAGTTGAAAATGGCTTGTAGGCTGTATCCTAGTAATAAAAACAAATCGAGTGATATGAATCTTCACGGAAAGAATGATTCTACAGCTGCCTGCATGGTGAGACAACTAAGTCCAATAAAAACTTGTGATTGGCACCAAGGCAGGAACGTAAGCTATTGACAAACTTGTGCACTAACCAACGCAATGCCACGGCGAGAGAATAAGTGACTGCCGATAAGTGATGAAATCGTAAAAAAGAACCTTGATTAGGTCAAGTTGCTCAAAGAAACAAGAAAAGAGGTTGTCTCTTTCGAAGGATGTTGCCATGATAGAAAATTAACAACTGAATCACAAGGTGCAGAGAGTACTTGAGGGCATGCAGGGAATGCTCTGCTGACAGTGATAAATAAAATCTGATATAAATGCGAGACATAAAACAGACAGCATCGTTCGAACTAGATCGGAATATTGGCGATTGAAACGAGCCCCTGAAATGAGATCCTGGGTGTACAAGAAGATTCTGCCAATAAGGGAAGATGAAACTCACACAAAATTTATAATGATTCGACTTAAATTGCTTATGCTCCCCAACGCTGACAGCCCACAGCTGAATTCTTGCTCAGATAACACGAAGGTCTGTCTTTGCGGTGCTTAATGCTTCCTCCAAAGTGAGCTTAGATGAAAAGCCGATAGGACTGACTATCTACACCAAGCACATACTTATAACAATGTTAACACCTTCAAAGATTACATAATTACGAAAACAAGTGCAGTGATTGAGGAGTTCGATTAGAATGAGAAATTTAGATTGTGAGTCATTTCAGCTTGTCTCTGATCTCCTTAAATATTGGATAAACTTCAAAGTTGTTGAATGGTGAAATCTAGAGATTGTTTTCCATCTATCAGTTGAACACTCATATCAAGAAAATTAGGTAAGCTGCTGAGGATAAAAGAATTCAATGAATCCCGATTCGGCTTACAAACTAAACCTTCGGTTTCTAAGCTAGGCAGGATTCTTCTTTTAATCAATGCTCTAATAGGGGAAGCCAATACCGGCTGAATGGTGTTATTGAGTCTGAAAGGGAAGAAGACTTTGATGCCAACATTGGAATTGTAGATGAAGTGGCTATAAAAGGAGTACTGCCATTAATGTTTGGGGCGAGTTGATTAGAAACTGAGGAGCATCGGGAGAAAGACTGCTCTTTGCACAAGAGTAAATGGTAAGATTGTAGTATGATAATTGATGGAGGTAGTGTAAAATGTAATGTATTATGGTGATAATGAGTTTGAAGACTCCTAAGATTTGCTTTGAGAGATCAAATGCTTGGAGAGAGTGTTGGGTATCGAATCTCATTTTTTTAGATATTGAAAATACAAGATGAGGCTTTTCTTATGTTATACCTTGTCGGTCTTTTCCTTTCGCAAGACTATGGCCTACATCGTTTGCATACTTCTTATTCTTTATTCCTCTCTTCTTCCTCGTTCCTTGAATCGAAAGTAGTTCACGCGAGTAAGATGACGACGCGGGCAGTTGGACGGAATAAGGCTGAGGGGAGTAGGCCGACGTTGGCCTAGAGTGGAAAGATCTAGGCAAAATCAATGCCGAGCACGCTTCGCCGGATAAGCTTTTGATGGGACACCGGTTCAGCAAGGAGAACTGATGCGGAAGGGGCACCGCCTTGAAGCTTGTCAACTGAAGTCCGCCTATAAATAGAGGAGCACCTCATGGCTGAAATCCGTATCACAAGCTTGGAGATCTTCCCACCGAGAGACTTCGGGAGGAATCGACGAGCGAGCGAGACAGAGCCTGCTGTGAGCCTAAATTTCACCGATTCAATCGAGAGACTTCTTGGAAGTATCAATCTCGAGAGGGTCGAACTGCCGGGTGGGAGGCTGGATCTAGCCTGAGTAAGAGAACGAGGAGGGAAGGTCGGATTAGGAGAAAGGAGCTGCTGTAGACGCGCTAACGCCGTGCCGCGAAAGACCCACACCCTACACTGGATCTTAGCGCCGAGGGACCGTTGCCACGCCCGTCATCGACACCATTACCATTTGCCGCCATGTATCCGATGCTAAGGTCGCGTAGTGGAGCCACAAACCATTCAAACCGTGCCGCCATCAAGCCAGATGAAAGAGCTGCACCTATGATCACTCATCTCGCGGAACCGTTTGTCGCCGCCATTTGGGCCATGTCGTCGCCGCTTTTAGGCATTCGCCGGTCGCCATTGACGCTCCTCCTCACCTCGGCTTTGAGTGAGCGAAGGAGAAAGGTGGCCGGGGAACTGGGTCAGCTCGTGGTCGTCCGACCCGGCTTCCCGCTTCGGGCAGATTTATGCCTGATGTCTCAGTGCCGAGCGCTTGAACTTAGCCGAGCATCCTTTTTAATAGCCCAATCTTTGTGGGTGTGCAGGGCTGAGTTTTTAAGAAAAAGCAGTTGCCCGAGCCGCCCGCGGGACCTTGCGCGCTGGGTCGTCGACTGAAAGTCAAAAAGCAACCCGCGATCCGACCCGGCTCCTTTTTTCATTATTTGATGTAATATTTAATAAAGTGAAAAATTGAAAGAAATAATTTATTTATAAAATTTTTCAAGAAAAATTTAAGAGATTCTTTTCTACTGTTCTTTTGAGGACTTGACCTAATCAAGGTTCTTTTTTTTTTACGGTTAATTCGACTTATCGAGCGAGATAGCGAAGTCTTTCGCTCGTGACGTCTATAACGTTGGTTAGTTGACACGCGTTTGTCAATAGTTCACGTTCATACCGAGGTTGCCAATCACAGGTTTGATTGGAGATTGAGGTTTGCAATTCGCACCATCTGGGCCTTCGTAGAACGATCTTTCCGTAACGATTCACATCACGCTTTTTTTATCACTAGGACTCGGGGCTTGGAAGCCATTTTTCTACTTAAGCTTTTAGCAGCCTACTCATGAGCAGCTGACCCTAAATGCTGCGGCGAAAATCTTTGAACGTCGCCTGTTTTAATTTTGATCTTGGATTTTGAACCATGGTCATTGCTCCAAATGCCAAATCCTTCCAGCCCTAAATTGCCTGATTAATGCCCTAGCTCAAGTTAAAGATGATCCAGCATGATCTTTTAACTAGTTGACTCTGAACGATAATATCTTATGGTGACATTGAAATTTTAGAAAAGAGAAAACATGAAGTGCCCGTTATTTATTATCAAACCGCGATCCAAGTAAACATCGCATTAAGCTACATTACCAGAGAGTTCTCCCTAGCATGAAGGCTTGTGCTCTTTCCTTGCTCTTCGTCTTCTTTTAATCCACCTGCATGAGAAAAAAGATAAAAGATGAATTTTCTTAAAAAGTAAATGCTAAGACATTAATATATCTCGATTTCTCAAAAAATGCTAATTAGTCGATAATTTGTTCTTTACCTCAAAGCAAACTTTCATTATACTCTCTTAACTCCTGTATCTCCTGCGGTCAAAAGGTTTGAATTAGTTAATGTGTGGAATGACCGAGCAGTATTCATGGGTTATACCCATAATGTAATCTAGACGTAATCCAAGAACTGTTTGACAAGTTTATGATAAAAGATGATGGACGACAAACTTTAGCCTAAAGACAACTCAATGTTAATATACTATTAGATGATAATAATTATGATATAAACTTAAAAGAATTTGCGAACAATTTGAATCAATAAAATATTTATACACTCTATAGAATTTGTGAAGTAAAACATAAATATTTTTAACATAAATATTTTTTCACGCAAAGGAGTTATAAATAAAGTGGAGAAACAACGGATAGAGAAAGGAATGAGGGAAATGAGTAATAAATCGGTAGTGTTATGGTGGGAGAGTTTGACCTAAGCGTACATCTGCTGCAATTAACGTTAGCAGCCTTCTCATGGGCAAGCTGACGCCAAATGCTGCAGCAACAATCTTGTTTCCGAAGCATCGCTTTCACATGGTTCTCACGGCGATGCTAACGATGAAAAGATGACCCCTGAGGGGGATAGAGATCCATTGAAAGTGAAGGCTTAGTGTCCCAGTTTTGATCTTGGATTTTGAACCATATTTATTGCACAATCAAATATATTGCTACTGTCAAGCATCTGGATGGAGTGCACAAGAATATTCTGCCTATCCCACGTGAAATTGTACAGTCGAGCTCTTGTTTTTATGTGGGGTGTTCTAGTGCCAAGTTCATTTGTAGCTGTCTGATCTGAAATGTTTTTAGTTATATGACATAATCAATGTATTTCCAGCGAATTTCAACATATTGAGGTACACTTGATGCACAGAAACTGATATATGGGTCTATCCAGTTTCCTTTATCCCCTGTTCTTCTTAGTTTTCGTCCAAGAACTTGTATAACCTGCTGTCCTTTCTTGACTTCCGCATGCTAACCAAGGACTTGAAGAGACGGCTGTTCTCGCTGGAATATAGCTCGATATCAGTTCTTCTGTTCCTCTCAACATGAGTAGACATTGAAGTGGATCTTCGGGGTTCCAGTGGGTACTGGATGTTCATGTGGGCATATAAGACACTCAGTCATAAGAGGTCATGTCCACAAGACATGTCCAACAAAAAATAAAGCTTACTAGCTAAGCTGCATTGAAGTTCATTGATGCTTACTCGCTTTTTGGCACTAGGCTGGTTTGGAGATGTAGATCTATCGACGAGAGAACCCAAACGTGCGAGTTGAAATAGAAATGGGGAGGTGCGTTTTTCTGGTTAGAAAAAGTGCGGCTTGTATTAGTAGCTTGTCTAACTACACAATATATGATACAATAACAGGGGGTTATGATAACATTATGTAAATAAGCGCTACGTATGGCAATCAGGGGCATTCAAGTCGGGTGTACGGACCTGCTTTTTGGTTGGACGAAGTACTTATGAATGAAAAGATGCTGGTTGGGGTGGACTGTGGAAACTGTGTTGTCAAATGCCGTCTCCAGCATCAGCGTTCCACCGTCAGCATCGAGTCTTTTCCAAACTAGGATGATCAGCATAGATTCTATCAAAAGTTACCTGACAAATGATGCAGAAGTCTCTATATTTCTTGAATAAATGTCTTTGGAAAGAAAGCAAAAAAAAAAAAGTTATCAGTACGTCAGTAGTAGCATTAGGTATTGTGCTCTTTGATGGAATAAGTTGAGCACATGCAAATGATGAGGGAGAGATCAGCTAGTTTTGTGACTCATGAATTTTTTACATCTAATAGACCAATCTTGTTCTTTGAAATGTGCGTAGTGGTAGCTAAAGTCATACAATGTTCACCTGCCGACATGTCGCCATTTACTTCATTTGTCATGCAGTATTGCAAATTCTTGCTGACTCCACCGTCTTTAGCTTGTAAAACTGAAAGAAAGTTTTTAAGCATGAGCCAACTCCAATCTTTTGGTCTTAATAAACCAATGACAAATCTTGTAAAGGGAAGTGTGCCTGGTAAGATATATCGCATGTGGTGCTTCGGAGTTCTTATTGCTAGTGACTGCTGAGATAGGCCTCCATGGTCTATGAACACGTCACACATTCGGAGTCTCTAAAACACAAAAATGGGGTTGAAAATTATATTCATTATCTGTGATAAATAAGTCAACAGTATGAAAGATAGTTGTTCTCAATGCCATTTTCCATATTATTGTTGAAGCAGGATTTGTTCTGTTATTCAGAATATATTTTTCTCTGCAACTTAGTTTGTTACAATGTAATATAATCCAACGAGTTATGGAGTTTATCTAGAGTAATTTCAAATTTTCAAGAACTTAATTCTTCCTGGTAAGTTGCAATTTGTTAGACCCTGCACACGGTAAATCAGAGGGTATGCAAGCTCTTCGCATCCTTAATGTTATAAAACAAGGAAAACCTAATTATATGACACACCTGTTGAAGACAAGAGAATCTGAGCTCAATTGCAGATGCTTCCTCAATCTTGTCATCCAGGAGACAGTTGACCTTATAAGTCATGGAGCCCAAGTGATCCACAGTGCTGATGAAAGCTTTAGTTGCATAATCTCTCAGTGTGTTCACCACTCTGCAGTATTGTCAAAGCCAATAACGAGGTGCACAACATAAATAAATGCTCGAGCTGGTACATTATAATGAAGTGAAAACCTATGTGTCTCACATTTGTTTTTGATCTTGTTTGTTGTAAGATAATTCAAAATACTCAGCTGCTGAGTATAACTGCTTCCTAAGATCCTTCAAATCCTGATTAGAGAAAAAGATTACAATTAGCATCCAAGACAAATCCAAACCTTTTTCACCCTGAAATTCAAACATGATGTAAACTAGATTGTGAGGAATTTGATCATCTAATAGGTGAAAAGAAATAGAGGAAAGTAACTTGTTCATGAACATAGACAAATAACAAATGGATAGATGTGGACACAACGGAACATCAATCGAATTTTAAGGCAAATCCAGAAAAAGTAACCAGTAGTTATGTACCTTTAGGCTATCCGAAAAGTTCAAACTCTCTTTCATGGAGAGCTCATCATAATGCAAAGCTTCCTGAGGAGCGGAAACTAAAAAAGGCAACTGGGAAGCATCCATCGTACCCAAGTTCAGAGTATCTTCATCTGTTACAATGAAGATGAAGCAATTAGATTCAACTTCACACCCTCGGGCACTAATTGTCATTATCCATTTCCAAGACACCATCTCGTCCTAGTTCTATTTTTCCTTCTAATCGAGAGGACATTTTCTTTCTCCCTTCTCTTTCACCGTCCTGGCAAATTATGAAGACCTATTTTCTTCTCCCTGATGTTCCTCCTCTAATCTGATCTCAACCATTTCCTTCCAACAAAGTCGAGGCTAAAATCCTGAGATATTGCAAAGCTCAGAGATTTTTTCATCTGCTAATGACAACAGTTATTACCAATGCAAGCAAACTTTTCTTCTTGTTTTGTCAATCACAGATCACATAGAGCATTGCCAAACCGCAAGTCCAAAAAGAACTACAGAAAAAATCTCAGCAGGAGAACAAAAAGCACATGCAACGAATACAAAGCTCACATTACCTCCTTTTTATCTACAACCGCACAGTCCCAACCCTACTTTCTGCTCACTAACATTCCTCAGCAAGGAAAAGAAAAGAAAGATATCCAGAAGGCCATAACCAGAATTAGTGATCTCCACCTTAGATATTGAAGAGGGGGAGAGAGAGATCAGATCTTGCAGAGATGTGTCGCCAGCAAGTGTCATAGTGCGACAGTGATGACTCTTGCTGAAGATGGCTATAGATAATTTGTGCAATTTGTGCCTTTTGCTTCTGTCACAAAATTGTTTTGAGTGTCTCTGTTGGGGAGAGTAATAATTGGGGTATGATGAAGACTACTCTGTACTAACAAGGAAAGGAAAGACGCTAAGTTCTTTGAGAATAAGTACTGAAAGCAACGCACACCTAAACAGAAAGCTGCCAAAGTGAGACATCTAATAATGGTAAAATCCCAATGATTCTTCGTCTCTGTTTCTGCCCATAAGTCTCTCATGGGTGAGCATTTTCTTCCAGCTAATAGTCTTAAGGTTTTACATATCCATCATAAAAGGTAGATTTCTGCTGATCCAATTGCTGCTCCCATTCATTTGGCTCAGAGTTATCCCATTCCTCCATATCTATGCGTAGTATGATGCAAGAGGATGTTTTATGAGTTTTTCTTATGTGAAGATCAAGTGTAAAATCTATTCTTGATGATGGGTAATGCAATCATTTTCACTCACTGTCGTCCACCAAAAAAACTGATCTCCTTCTAGTGTGAAAGATGCCCTGTCGGTTTGGCATTTGGTGCTACACAGGAGTCGATCCTCTACAGAGCCGACATATATCAGCTGTCTGTTTCTGTTAGCTCGAGTATTTTCATCTATTGAGGCCCACTGCATTAAGATACAATCGACTTTTTTAGGAAGTCAGGTGATGTGGGGCTTACACATTCAATTCAGCAACTGAATGACATTTAGTCTTTCTCCCCATAAACCAACTCTTAACTTATGTCGTACATCCTCTATATAGGTCTCAAGCATTCGCTGGTGGTCCATTGTGCATGCAAATCCAATGAAAATGCAGTTTCCCAAAGTTCAAAATGAGGTGGAAAAATCTTTGCACTTGCCAACTCTTCATTAATATCGTCTCCTTGAAGATCGAGTAGGACTGTATGGAAAGATGGAAACAAAACGTGCACTGTGGAGTAGAGGGCCTACTTGAAAAGAAACAAGAAAAGCCTACGATAATTTGAAATAAAATGGAATGGAATAAACAAGAAAATAAGTCACAGAAATTGGAAACATTGGGTGGTTGGGAATTCCTTATCAGACGTTCGTTATTACATCATCATACGGTATGATGAGGTCCTCAATCATGGTCACATCCCAACGACAAGGAGTCAATTCATCATAAAACCATGATTTAGAAGAGGGGGACCACTGTTGGACACCCACCCATTAAATTCTTCCTCTCGTTCTTTCCGGATCCGCCAGAAGTATCAATTAAGCAAATTGACGACGACTTTCATGCAAAGGCTACATCATGGATCACGGAAGACTACCAAATTGCAAACCCCAGATTCATTTTCTGCTCAGTCTTGAGAGCTTATGCAGCAAATGTAGAAAGCGAGATCACATGCTCACAGAGGCCAATCTGGAAGTTAGGAAAATATAAGGGGAAAAGAAATTTCTGATACGATTTTGCTACGCCATCTCATTGAAATACCATCAATCAAGAGCAAGCACAAGCCCACAGCTGGTGGCTGTTTCAACTTACTGAACTAAAAACTGAACTGGACACGAGCAGCCCTAGTTGGCCTTCCCACGTCAATGATTTGCAACTCTTTCACCAACGAAGACAATTGATGTCACCAAGTGTGCACAGATTCGATTATACTATAACAACATATTAAAACCTAATTGTATCTAGGTCTATTCACAGTATTAGATCGATTACGAGAAACTATACTTTCTCCATGTCACAACATTGATTCAAGTTTCTGCTTCAAGCTGGTTAGACAGAGAAAATATCCTACCGAACAAATACATAATTGCGCTCAACAATATGATGGATATGAGTACCAACATGATTGCTGAGATAAAATCCATCACAATGATCAAATAAAGTTATAGACCTAAAAAATAAATATCAAATTCCTCGAAATGGGCAAAAGGGATGAGATGCCATTACCGCAAAATAAGTAATCTTCGAAGTGTGTAAATACCAGTGCAAATCACCACGCACTGTGGCAGGTCCTACAAAATCCGCTTCAACTCTCTTGTGTAACTCAATGTCTGATTGATAAGCTGCCACGAAGGAATTTCCTTAAAAGATACAGATTTATTCACTTTTGAAAATATACGAAGCTGCTCTTGATTTGCCAATTGGGATGCTCCTGCGTTTGAACATATAACATATGTAATTGTTCAGGCTCCACAATACAACTTTTATGTGGATAAATTCTTCACACTTTGAAGCACTTTTGCAAGCACGAGGTTTCTATACTGAGCACACCTTGCAAAGTGTGAACTCAGCATAGTTACAGCAAGGGCCAAATGGCACATAGATGTGGTAAGTGTAAGTTTAACATCAGTCCGTGATTCTAGAGAGAAAAAAACAGTCATAATAGTTGAAGAGGACATAGATTGGCAACTCGATAGAAGATATTTTATGAGATCCTTCAAAGATCTGAATCGATACTGGAGTGGATATTGTCTTTTTGACTTAATTAGTCAAACGAGAACAGAATTCCAGGTAGAGAAAGCCAAAATCCTCTCATAATATTCACCTCCCTGATATATACCGCGAGTTCTTGGTCATAGGAGTAGAGCAACATTTGCCGTGCGTCAATAATTGGCATATGGTCATATGCTTTCTTGCTACATCCAGCAATTTCATCGCCATTGTTCAAAGACAAAGACTAATGTGAGCACACATGAAAGAATCTTTTAAGTTATATCTTTCAAAACTTGTTATGAAAAATAATTACTCCTAAAACTTTCAAAAAACGCAATCAATGGAAGAACTTGATTAGACTAATTTGACAAGTTTTATGACTTGATGGCACATTTTAAAAGTTTTATGACTTAATTACACTTTCGTGATAAGTAATTGCAGGGAAAAGTGTTTAAAAAGTCCTAAACCTTTTGCATTTGTGCCAATTTAGTCCTAAACCTTTTTTTTTGTGTCAATTAAGTCCTAAACATTTTTATATTATGCCAATTTAGTCTTTTCCGGCCAATTTTGGCCGGATTTTGCTGACTACACACCGATTGGTTGACGTGGCTTGATCAGCCCGACGTAGACAACTTTTAATAATATTTTAATATTTTTGAATTTTTGAATTTATTATTTATTATTTTTTCTTCTTCTCCTTCTCTCCTCCCGCCCGCCTGTCGGACCTCGGCGACTAGCCAAAGGCGACGGTCGACGGGGTCAAGGTCGACCTTGCCCTCGCCGCCCAAAGGCAAGGCCATTGGCGAGGTGGCCGGGCGAGGTCAACCTCCCCAACCTGTCACCTTCGGGCCGATTGCCGAGGTCAAGCGATCGGGGAGGAAGAAGGAGGAAAAGAAAAAAAGAAAAAGAAAAAGAAAAATAATTCAAAAAAATTAAAATATTATTAAAAGTTGCCCAAATTAGTGCCGATTAGGTCATGTCACTTAAGGCCCAAGAAGCAAAATCCGACTAAAATTGGCTGGAAATGATTGAATTAACACAACATAAAAATATTTAGGACTTAATTGGCACAAAAAAAGGTTTATGACTAAATTGAGACAAATACAAAAGGTTTAGGACTTTTTTAACACTTTTCCTAGTAATTGCATATTTTGATTTTATGACTCAATTACTCTTTCTTAACAAATTTTGGGACTTTCAATATATTTGTCCCACTCTTTTAGTGTAAATTTATATATATATATATATATATATATATATATATATATATATATATATATATATCTTTCACTAGCAGGATGTTCTCGACTTTATAAATTTATTATATATATAATACAAGGGTCCGCAATTTAACAGAGAAGACTAAGCACAAAATGAAGAACCGTATGAATTCAATTAGTGAATGTACAGCTTTTTAGTAGTGGTTTAGTCAGTGTTTGATCGAGTCAGAAATCATTACAAATTGCGCTAATATTTCATTGAGGAGAAAAAGAATTGTAAAGTCAACTGCATTTATTATTGGAGTCGTTTAAGCAAAACAGACCAGACGAATTTTCAATTCACGATGTAGCTGTGCACTCGAACTTATTTTCCAAGTTCTATCCAACTTCTCTGAACCTCATAATTCTTTAAAGGGAGCTAGAGAAGATCCGAATGTATTGAAAGCAAAAGAGTGTGGACCAAGAAAGAAAAAGGTACAAATTTATCGAGAGAATTTCAAATTCGAAATGATATAACTAATTCGAAACTGACACGACTTGATACGTTGCACTCATTGTAATAACAAAACGAGGGTCATAGAGTGCGCTTGTAGCATGAAACCTTATTTTGATTGACTTTCTTTCATTAGTACACAGTAATCCTTGAATTACTAGCACCCGTCTATCAGTTTAAAAACAGAAGTGAATAGATAACCCAATTTTTATAAACCTTTTATGAGCTTCTCTTAACCAGATTACTGCTGATCATGTCCTTAGCTGACGCTAATTTGCATGTTGCGATTTCTAGCAATCAAGATATGTTACATTTCATGCTCATTGTGCCAGCTCGAGCGACAACATACGTCATGACGCTTTGCCCTATGGACTTTGCTCAGCCCGACAATCTCTTGATTTTCTCCTAATAATCAGTCTGCTTTGCTGCTGCATCGGTGAGGTATCAGCTGACCAACGTCCTGCAGCAGGACGTAATCGCCCATTGTTTTTTACTTAATTCGAGATTATCTGGATGCGTGCTTCGAGTCACACTGCAAAAGAAAATCGGAAGATCTTTTTTTTAATGGAGGGCCAAGTGCCACAGCGCATTGAATTAGTTCCGTCATGTATGAGCTATGAAAATCAGCATAAGAGTTGAAGATTTGCCGGAAGTGGCTTAAGGCTGGGTGTGGAGTTAACCCGATCATGCAGGAATTGCCTGGTGATATTTGCAATATGGGAACTTCGAGAGACGAACATCAGCTTCCTCCTACAGTAGGCACGGACGAGATGGCTCCTAAACCAATACATTCATGATCTACCGAAAACAAGATGACAGGGTGTTTTTATCTCCAGCAGGATGGTCATATATCGATCATCACATTCTCGATGTTAAGTAGCCAAAGACAAGAATGAGAAACGACTCTTAATATTACTTACTTCAGGAGCCCCAAACAATTCTCGAGAGGCACATGACAAAACTTACAGGAAAGCAGCATTAGTTACAGAATGAAACACGAGTTACTAAGAGTACAATAACATGATCTTACTATTTCATAGACGATGGCTACTACTATTACTCGATAGTTCCCCGTGAATTTGAGTTGTACTTTGAGCAACTTGTGTTCCATTCCACACGGAAAATAAATAAGTTTCAAGCCTTTGGATCTCTCTGTCATCCCATGAAGTTGCTGGGAAATTCAATGTATCATCTCCTAACAAATAAGGTTTCACAATTTATTGAGGACTCCTCAGAAGCTTCAGGCATTGGAGCTTCATTATTAGAGACTTCTCCCTACTCAGATGTCTCATTTTTCTCCCTTCCTGTTCTTCCGCTGAATGGAAACAAGACAAGACCGATTAGATCATGTCATGATAGAAGTGATTAATTAGAAAAAGAACGAGAAAAAGAAAATTTTCAAATAATCATGAGAGAAAAGAAGGTAAAGGAAATAGAGGCATTAGCTTATAGAATTGTTTGGATGCTAGCGAGAGAAAGGAATATAAAATAATGAATTATGCCTTAAATGTCTTTTTATGTTGCTACAACTTGAGATAAGATAAGGGTATATGTTGGAAAGAATAAAGAATTGTCAAAGAATTAAAGAGTGTGTCCGTGAGAGAGTATGGAGGGGAGCAAGTGCACCTAGAACTTCCGTTTGTATTATGGATGGATCTTTGTATCACATCCATGAGAATACCTTGCCATTAAAGGTCAAAGTACTATTCAAATTTCTCGTTTGACATTGGTTAATTGGCTGACATTTTCTATCAATCATTATTGTCTAACTGTTGATAGTTACATGATGTACGGTACAATTTTATACTATATAAATATTCGTCGGAAAGACTCGATTTATAATCGCTGGTCTGTTCAGGCAAAGAAAATGACGAAGACAAGAAGAAGATGCTTTGTGAGAGCGAGGTATCTTTTTCTTCTTAACTCCTTAGGCTGTGCGTTCCAGCTGTTATCAACCTTTTTATTCTCGCTTCTTTGCAACCCACTTATCAATGTTATCATTCTTCTTCTTGCTATCCTAAGTCCAAAGGACCAAATCCTTTTAGCCCAAATTACCTGATTCGTGACCTTGTCAACTTAAGGATAACCTGTATTGATTTTTTTTAAGGATTAATACCACAAAATTCCAAACTAATACACGTATAACAAATTTACTCTAAATTAATGAGATTTTTTTATGGTGTTAATATATTTTTTAACTAGTTTGGCCTAAATAAATATATTTAAGCTCAATCATAATATTAAAATTCTAAAAAGAGGAAGTTTGAAGTATTTATAATAAATTATCGTACCCCGACCCAAGTAAATATAGATTGAAACTCGCATTAACAAAGAGTTCTCCCCAGTACGAAGTCTAGTGCTCTTCGCTTGCTCTTCAGCTTCTCTTCCTCCGCTGCATGAGAAAAAGAGAGAGAGAATTTCTTACAAAAGAAATGCTAAGACATTTATATATCAATTCCTTATACATTCTAAAAAATGCTAATTACTCAGTGATCTGTAGTTTACCTGTAGGAAAACCTCCATAATACTCTCTTAACTCTTGGATCTCCTGCACTCAAAAGGTTTCAATTAATTAGGCATGAAAAACGATTGAGCAATATTCATGTCCCATACCAATGATTTTAATTAACTGGATGTAATTCATGAATTATTTGATGAAAAATGGTGTATGATATATTTAAGCATAAATGCAACTTGATATGAACATATTATTAGATGATTATAATTATGATATAAACTTGAATTTCAATATTTTATATAATTAATCAATATTTCTGAAGTGAAGCAAATTTATTTTGCCACATAAAGGAGTTATGATTAAACTAGAGAAACGATGAATAGAGAAAGGAGGGCGGGAAACGAGCAATAAATAGTAGTGTTATGGTGGAACAGAGAATAGACAGCACATTGCCAACTATGTAAATCGACCGAAAAAAAAAGAGAGTAGAAAATCTCGGATTGCTCCAACTGCATAGATATAGATTGGATCCAAAATGCCATGATCACTGATTAGCTAATTAAAAATTCTGTTCAGAAATATTACGATACTTCTTATTATAGAGGAGGTTCCCTGGACGGCCTTTCAGAATAATTATTTGTCCTTTCTAAGTAAATTGTGGAGGTAATTTATTATGAATCATTACTATAATCCAGGGTCACATGTGCGGCACATTTAAACATTTTACTCGCAACATCAATATTTGTTATTGAGATATATATTAATAATCTAGGGGTATAGACACGAGATACGCACAAGACCCCTATGGTTAAGTTTAGTGGTTAATCTATGCAAGTGACCCTAATTTCGAGCAAATTTTTATGGGTCTTAATGGAAAATAGTTCAAGTTGGCTCGATCACAAAAACTCATATAATTTCTTCATAAATTAATGTTATGAATAAAATTTTGAAAAACGATCTAAATATATATTAATTAGGAGTAATGTTACGTAAGTTATGGTTTTCCTATACCAAATCTATACAAAGTCCTATACCAAATCTATACAAAGTAATAACATAAACTATAATTATGTTTTAACTAAGTGAGTCCTATTCCAACACCTAACAATATTCGCTGACACATCACTCTTTCACATCAAGTTTCCATTTTCAGTCATTATACTAAATCCCTCACATTAATTCTTCTAGCAAGAAGTGGAGCGATACTCACATTGATGAGAAAACTCCTCGTCATGACAATTTGCTGCCAATGCTTGTCTTGCTGAAACAAATGTTCATCTCGAGAAAAGAAATGGTCACCTATAGAACTGTCATATTCATAGACTCCTCCAGGTACCGTCTTCAATTTGGGACAACCGCTGACCCCTAATTTAGAAAGATGAGGCATGGCTCCTTCAGCGACCCTCCACTCCTCCAAATTTGGCAGATCATGAAGAACTAGATGCTTGAGTTGAGGGAAGCCTCCTGCAGAGCAAACCATTTCCTTTCCCACAAAAGCCCTATTCATCAGTTGGAGAACAACCATGTCATTCAATTTCTCTAGTGTTGGCATTGGATCTTCTTTGAGTTGGGAATGCAATAAGATGAGCTTTCTTAGTTGTTGGGGTAGATTCTTAAGTTCTGGTAACTTCTCTATTCCTCCTTTAATGAACAATTTACAAGAAAGGTGATAGCTCGACATTTTACTCAATTCATCTTCAGTGAGTGAACGAATTGGGTTTAAGATTTCAAAAGATGAGGATTGAAGATGTTTGAAAGTGAAATGAGCAAGTTGTGGAATTATCTTCAATTGATAAGAACCATACTGGAGGGAGACAATAATTTTTCGCAGATTTGTCAGTTTGCCTAAATCATTCACATTGCAGTATTCCGGATTAAAATTCCTCAAGGTTTGTAGATTCTTTAAAGAGTCCAACCGCAAATTCTTCTGGCCATTCTCAGCAAAATATTTGGGAAGGTGAAGATGCCTCAACCTTCTCATATTCCACAACACATTTGGCACAGTTACCTTGGAATGTTCCAGTCCTTGCAGGTCCAAGGATTCCATGCAAACAAGGTTTCCCATGGATTGTGGCAAGTCCTTGAGCATACATCCTTCTAAACTTAAGTACCTTAAATGGACTAGGTCTCCCACTGATTCAGGTAAATTTCCTTTCATACCCTCTAACTTCATAACTCTGAGAAACTTACAATTGATGATAATATGTTCAAATTGCTCCCACATCCATTCTCTAGAATTGAAGAACATAAGAGTTCGAAGGTGAAGCATAGTGTTTTCTTTTTGTCTTACTTGTGAGTCACTCATGAGCATATTGAGAGAAAGCCTTTGTGTTTTCCAAGTTGACTCGATTCCCATTGCCATTGAAGAAGAAGAAGAATCCTCTATTTCATTGTCCTGTTGATTTTCAATAATGGTTAGAAACTTCTCCTGCCTAGCTTTGCATATGCATATGTCTCGCATCAAATTGTGGAGGCAGCAAGTTTTGATCTTTCCACTCGAGGTGAATCGTACTCGAACCATTCCCCTATTTGCAAACTTCATCAGATATTGCTCTGCGACATCTTCGTCATATGCATTGGGCGACACAAAGCCTTCAGCAATCCACATTTGAAGAACTTTCGTTGCAGGGATTTCTGTATTCTCTGGAAAGCTACCCAAATAGAGGAAGTATGGCTTTAGATGTTGTGGTAGATCGTCATAGCTTAAAGCCAACACTCTAAATATATCACTCTTATCACCAAAATGCAAATTGATGTCTTTGTAAATCGTCTCCCATTTGTTGTCCGCCAGAAGTCCACCGAGCACGTTGACGGCTAAGGGTAATCCTCCACACTTCTTAAGGAGCTTATCTCCTAACATCTTCATGTTTGCATCCATCACTACACAACATCAGGCAACAAACTACAACTTAGTAATCATAGGAAAATGCAATTGTAATAAGAAGATAACTTCAAGGACGGATATCTACAAACTTCAAGGATAGATATCTACTTTTAGATATATAAGTACAATGCTATAGTTCTTTATAATATGTGGTTCATTTATGCATTTGTAAGGGGATAGCCTTTAGGGATCACAACAAAGCTCCTATAAATGCCTCCATCTGGAAGATTAAGAACCCTAAATTAACTAATGGAATGCATTGTCTTTGCCATCAGTGGCTTGAATTAAGTAACTCAAGCAAATGTATGACAACAATAATCTACTTGATGAAGACAAACGAAATGATGGAAGGGATAATTTGAGTGTCCTAGTAATATCTTGTAATTTGAGTGTGCTAGTAATCTTCATTACAACGGAAATAATAGTAAAATCTTTATGTTGACGACCTCTTTTGTTATATGATAATTCATGATTTAATAGTAAAATCTTTATGTTAACCACCTCTTTTGTTACATGATGATTTATGATTTTCTTAAGAATCCCAACTCTTATTATTGGAAAAACTATTCAAAAGTCCAAAAGGGGTTTACCACAGATGAAGCCTATGAAGAAGGAACATAGCTCGGCTCTCCATCGTTTCATGAATTCCCATCAAAATAAATTAAATTGTTGGCTATATAAAATCCTCTTCCACATTTTTCATCATCGGAGGAAAGGAAGAATAAAGTTCTGGAATTCTGTTTAGAGGTATAAGCGCTAGCTACTAAGAAACAAAAGGGGAATCTCATTCCCCAAATATCAAAATACCGATGGCTACTTCACAAGTCAATTATTTAAACTCCCTATTAACTATTGATTAACAAATTGTTAAACCTTGTAAAAGGCCAGATTGTGCAATGAAGTACTTTGTATTACACGGTCTCCGACTATAATAACCTCTTGAACCACTATAATAATTTCTTGAAGCTACTATACGTTAGGATAATAACCTTGAAAAAGCCTTACCTTTCGTTTCAAGGGACGCCCTCTTCTTTAGTAGATCCCAGCTCTCCTCGTTCGATAAGAATCGAGGTTTATGGAAAAGACCATGAGGATCGATATGCTCTGCTACTTCTCTATTGCGAGTTGTTATCAATAGCTTGCTTCCTGTGCCCTTGACCGGGAATGCAGCTTGAAGACTGTCCCATGCCTCTTTGGCCCACAAATCGTCAAGAACCAAAATACATCTTTTCTTTAGTTGGATCTCATTTAGAGTTTTGAACAATTCATCATCCATCATCTCCTCAACCTTCTCTCTTTGATCAGGGATCAACTTAACAAGAATTTCCATCAAGATATCTTTCGAGTGGTATTCTTGAGATACACAAGCCCAAGCGAAACCGTTGAAATTGTTCTTCACTTTGTCATGAGTGAAGACTTTCCTAGCAAGTGAAGTTTTACCCAAACCACCCATTCCCCATATAGTAATAACTCTATATTGTTCTCCATCCTTCAACAGCTCTTTCACCAACTCCTGAACACTATCTTCCCTCCCGACAAAATCCTCCTCGAAATGGGCATAAATCCGTTTCGGCGCTGAAGCTCTCGTGCGTTTGTGTTCGCCCTCCTTCACCATTTGTATGCCAAGAGCCTGCATACTCGTTCTCAGATTGGAGATTTTAGATTTTAAGCTATCGATCTCCGTCCCCACCGCATGAACCTGCAAGCACGCGCACCTTGCCACGAGGCCACGGTACGCTTTGACGATGTATTGTTCCTTCTTCGGCGCGACTCTGAGGATGTATTCCTCGATGATGTCCTCGGCATGCCAGGCAACGTCTCGGAGTTGCGCGACCCATTCTCCAACAGCTTGGTCGTTCTCAACTCTCGCGTCCGCATCCCTCAGCAGGCCCTGGATCAGCTTCAGCTCCTTTTGCAAGTCCTCCACCTTGCCCTCCACGCCCCGCAAGAATCTGGCCTCGTGGGTGAGCAGATTTCCTATTGTCTTCACAACCGACGAAACAGCAAACTCGGCCATTGTTATTGAAGCGCTACTTAGACTATGATCAGTGGAGTTTTCTAATAGAGAATGACTTTGAGAGTTCACTTCCTATGCGTTAACAAGCTGAGAACATACACATAGGCCCGCGGGTTGCCAAGAAGAGAGGAAAGGAATAAGTACTTAGAAAGCTGCATTTTGCATCGATAGTTACATATTCTACATCCACCGGCGCAAGAAAAGCACCCCAACGGAATCTAATTAAACTTCTCAGAAGGGTAAAGAACTTGCTTGACGGCAATCGCTAATACGATGCTTTTGTATCTTTGAATGTCATGTTGAAAAAAAAGCGAATCAATCAGGGTTGGGGCGAGGATGGGTTAGTGAGGGAGTAGGGTCCCGCAACTTGTGCATACAGAGTGTTAAAATTGAACCAAAATTTCGTGCAGTTTTGGTTTCATTCGTCTAATAGAAAAATAACAGTTTTTTTTTTCTTAAAGGTTCGGTTCAGTTAATGAAAATTTATCTTCTTTTTCATTTAGTTCCAGTAAGTAGGAAAAAAAAAACAAAAAAATCAAGCCGAGCTGAATCAGGTTTTGATTAGATAGAATCAAATAATTATAGAATAGGTTAGGACCAAAGTGAAAAAAAGAAAAAAGAAAAAGCGGAACAAAAATCCTGTCATCATCAGTCTTCCAGGAGAGGCTTTTAAGCTCGTTTCGCGCTCATATTAATAATTCATCTCCAGCCACGACCGTTTAAGTTCTCAGAAGCGGTATCACTCTTGCAGCATGTCACTCGGAGCTCTCTGAAATCCCTAGAAGATCTTTCTTCTTCATTTCCAAAATGCAGAAACCGCCATGGATGAGGCTCCGACAAAGTGGAACGTCACCTTCACGAAGCACCTCGAGCAGAAGCGCAAGCTCTACCGCAGCGGCTTCCTCTCTCTCCACTCCTCCGCAATCGATATGTGAATGTTCTTTCCCTGAATTTAGCTTGCTTGCTCGAACTAGATGGCAACGTCTGGATGCTGCTTGGGATTTCGATCTTGTCTGTCATCATCGATTGCTCTGCCCTGGTCGTTATGCTCTCCAGGATTGGGCTTGTTCGGAGTAGATTCGGTCATTGCGCGATTGATGGTCGGATGTTTGACAGGTAATGCTGTATGATGACAGCGAGCAGCTGTTGGAATGCAGGATCTCGAAGAATGATGAAGTTGTTTGTTCTGGTGAGACGCTGACGTTCAATGCTTATTTGGTTGATGTTGGAGAGCCTGAAGGAGGGCAGAAGCCCCTGGATGATACTTATATTCATAACCGAGAAAAGAAAGTTCCTAAGTGAACGGCTTTGCTTCACGGGAACAAGTTCGTCGACGTGTCTAATTGCACCGGTATTGTCTGTTCTTGCATATTTGTCTTTCTTAATGCTGGTGTCTCCATTGGTTTGAAATTTGACAACTTGTGCTCGTACCTTCGCAATGTTGTGCTCATCATCTACCTGTATAATCGTATAATCCACTTGGCTTTCTTTTTAAGGAGATGAGAAGACCAAAGTGGAGAAGGATAAACAGCAGAGAATCAGCCTGAGCCCATCGCAGAAAATTATTACGGGTTGACGATAAAATCCTACATAATCCAACTCTCTCTCTTAATTGCAAGTAAATGCTGGATAAAAACTTAGCACGCGTGTTTTTTTTTTTTTTTTTTCTTTTGATTCCCAGAATTCAAGAAGAATGAAATGAACAAGTACGGCATATTGCAGGCGAGTCCGAACTCAAGGACATCAAGTACCGCAGGTGAGTTTGGACTCCGCTGACTCATCTATGCCCATGCCAGGCCGTGTCTTTCTCTTGATGTATCTCCTGGATTGTAAATCCGTTCTTGATTTTCTCTTGTTGGGATTAACGGATCCCCGAAACACCGGATTCGACACTAAATCGAACCCCTAAATCAATGCGGAAGCGAAGCCCAAGAAAACCAACATGCATCACCGATCCTAAAGCACACCACGGATTTCGAGCGTACCTTTTAGCCACAGATTAAACACCGACGCCAATAGAGGGAGAGAATCCGGTCCTGTTCGATCCGGGGAGGCAAGAAATCCTTCAAGCGCTTCACTGTTTGCTTTGAGGAACAACGTAAGGGAGGGAGAGCGTTGAGAGAGAAAAATACGTACGTTATTTTCCAACAGACGTCTTCTCTCTCTCTCTCACTCCCTTTTATACCTCTCCCCTTCCACGGGCCTTATTCCCGTGGGTCGGGCTTTCTGGGCCCAGCTTGGGCGGACAGGGCCTTAAGCCCTTTAATTAAATAAAGCTTTCATCTCCCACTCGCACAAGGTGGGCCGAACAGAATTCTCTTTACCTCTCTTCAACATTCATACCGCGAATAATCCGTGCGACCAAAGATACTTTGAGAGCTCGTTGCTATACATCTGTTAGGAATATATAGCAGCTCATAATGGGCGTCTCACTCGAGTAGATTTAGTATGCAGTACCCTAGATCGATCGATCACATTTATATCTCCTTGATCTCTTTTAAACATGATATATATATATATATATATATATATATATATATACATATATATATTGTATTCACAATTATAATTATCACAAAGACAGTTATAATTGGTCGACCAGTGAATACAAAACTATAATGTGATTCTTCAAAATCGATCTTCCTCTTTCCTTCAAACTCTCAATTTCAGTCTAGCTTGCTTTTCTAGAAATGCCCCATTAGATCCAATCATCTCATGACCATTGGCAACACATTAAGATAGCAAACACTAAATAGAAATCTTGAGAATAAGTAAGAGTCCTGAGGGGACTTCAAAATTTGAGGAACTCTTTTCCTCAAGAGTCTCACACGTCATAAAAGTTGAGATCAAACCTTTTGCCACTCTTATTGGTCGTCTCATGCATACGTAGTATGAAATACGTATTACGGTATTAACTCCTTTCCCATGGAGCGTATGTCTACACCTTTCAATACCGTACGGATGATAGTTCGGACATATCCAATGTCTAACTTGAGTTCACGTATCTACTCATTCACAAAATTCATCGAACTCACATCCGGCATCTTAGACAAGATAGAGTAAAATATGTGGGTATTTTACTTTCGGACATCGCAAGAATTATGTCCTCATCTTAACACTCGCTTAAGGCGACATACGTGTTTTAAGCTTGAGCTCGATTATCACCTAGATAATAAGCTTAAAAACAGTCTCATCCCTATTTATCACACAAGAAACAGGCGATTACCCGTGTGAGTGGGCTAATCTAATATCTGTCCGACATACTTCTCAACTTAAAATAATGCACTGAGCATTAAGATGCATAAAGATCATACAAAGATTCATAGGCATTAATCAATGAAAAACGAAATTTCATAAATGTGAACAACTTAGGGAAATTACAATCCAGTACATCAAACTCTACGCAATCCTAGAGATTTTACATGACCACAAAACACATCTCTAGGTATTGGCTTTGTCATTGATCTCGCTACCATTCTATGCGTAGATATGTACTGCAAGTTCACATCCTTTCGTGCAACCATATCTTTTACAAAGTTATACTTGGTATCTATATGTTTGGTCTTGCCATGATACTTTGGATCTTTGGTGTACGCTATAGCTGCTTGGCTATCACAGTTAACCAACAATTGATTTGCAGCTTTATCAATAACACCTAAATGATCCAAGAATCTCTTAAGCCAAACTCCTTCTTGTACTGCTGCTGATAATGCCACGAACTTAGCTTCCATCGTGGATAAGGCTATGCACGTTTGCTTCTTACTACTCCATGATATGGCGCCATTGCTTAATAAGAAAGCAAATCCTGAGGTAGATTTTCTTTCATCTAAATCTCCTCCCCAATCAGCATCTGAGTAGCCTTCAAGTCGCAGATCTTTTCCTTGATAATTCAACTTGAAATCAGCAGTTCCCTTCAGATACCTCAGTATTCTCTTCACGGCTTTCCAGTGTGCTGGACCCGGGTTGGATTGGTATCTACTCACCATTCCAACCGCAAAACATATGTCGGGTCTTGTACACATCATAGCGTACATCAAGCTTCCAACAGCACTAGCATAAGGAACATGTTTCATCTGTTCCTTCTCTTGTGGAGTCCCCTGGACACGCCTCTATGGCTCAATCCTTCACCTTTTGCAATAGGAGTGTCTATGGGTTTACGTCTTACATACGAAATCGTTCAAGAACCTTATTTATATAGTTTTCTTTTGCGAAAGAGACAACGATCTCTTCGAACGATCTCTCGAAATCTTAACTCCAAGAATGTATGCAGCCTCACCCATATCCTTCATCTCAAAGTTAGAAGACAACCATCTCTTGACAAGATAACCAACTCCATATTGCTTCCTAATCGTATATCATCAACATATAATGATATGATCACAAATTGATCCTTGGATCTTTTGATATATACACAATGATCCTCATCAATCATTGTAAAATCATATGCCATATGAAAACGTATATACCATTGTCTTGATGACTGCTTAAGACCATATATCGACCTCAAAAGTCGACATACCTTTTCTTCTTGGCCTTTCACTATGAAACCATCGGTTGTTCCATATATATTTCTTCCTCTAATTCTCCATTGAGGAAAGCAGTCTTTACATCCATTTGATGTAACTCAAGATCCGTACTAGCTACTATTGCCGTAATAATGCGAATCGAGGTAAATCTCACTACGGGAGAAAACGTATCTTCATAATCAATTCCTTCCCGTTGATTATACCCTTCGCCACAAGGCGAGCCTTATGCCTTTCTATCGAGCCATCAGCCTTTCGCTTTATTTTGAGAACCCATATGTTCCCACTAGCTCTGCGTCCTTTTGGAAGATCAACCAGTTCCCAGACTTGGTTTGATTCCATTGACTCCATTTCCTCTTCCATTGCACGAATCCATTTTTCTTTACTAGAGCACTTCGAGCCTCATTGATATTTCTTGGCTCATCCTCATCTTGTGGAGCAACCATAAAAGTTTCCCCTTCAATGTCAAAACGTCGACGGGGAATACTTTGGCGACTTGTTCGCCTTACGGGAGATTGTACACTTTGCACATCATTCCCTATTACGCTCCCACTTGGATGAACTCCACCAATATCATTATCTTGATCCAAAGTCTCAAATAAGGAGTGATCTTCCCCTATTTCGCCCTTCTTAGGAAACTCATCCTCTAAGAATGTGACATCTCGTGATTCATATTCAGTTACACTCCCACTTTCCCCGCTCACCAATGAACACATACCCTTTTGAGTGTTCTGAGTATCTTATGAAAATACTCTTCTTTCCTCTCGGGACCTAATTTCCCAAATTTGTGAGAGGACTCATGTGTGTAGGCAGCACAACCCCATGGCTTAAGAAAACTTAAGTCCGGTTTTCTACCTGTCCATAACTCATATGGAGTGGAAGTAACTGATTTAGAAGGCACCCGGTTAAGTATATAGGCAGCAGTTAACAATGCATCACTCCAAAATGTGATAGGTAAGTTAGCATGCGCCATCATAAACCTAACCATTTCCAGTAGGGTTCTGTTTCTTCTCTCTGCAACACCATTTTGTTGAGGAGTATACGGAATAGACAACTGTCTTTCTATTCCTTTTTCATCACATAATTTTCTGAATTCATCAGATAAATATTCTCGACCTCGATCGGATCTCAATGTTTTTATTTTCTTGTCTAATTGATTTTCTACTAGGTTCATAAACCTTTTGAAACAACTTATTGATTCAGACTTATGAGAAATCAAATAGACATATCCGAATCGAGTATAATCATCAATAAAGGTGATGAAATAAACAGCCCCATGCCTTCCTCTCACATTCATTGGACCACGTACATCGAATGGATTAAATGCAAAGGAAATTCAGCTCTTTTCCTTTTCCAAATGGTTTCCGTGTTGTTTTTCCTTCTAGGCAATGCTTACATATGGGCAAATCGACTTTTTCAATGTTACCCAACAAGCCCTCTTTGGCTAGTCTATTCATACGTTGTTGGCCAATGTGACCAAGCCTAGCATGCCACACATTCACATCATTATCATAAGTATTAGAAGATGTGATAAGGGAATAACAAACATTTGCATTAATATACTCAATATCCAATACAATAAAACCATCCAGAAAAATAGCCACAACCATAGTAATTTGTCTCCAAAAAAATTCACACCTCTACTACGAAGTTCACAAGAAAAACCTAATTTAACCAACATCAATACGGACACTAAATTCGACGAATCTCCAGAGCATACAATACATCATGAAGAAACAAGGTGCGTCCACCACGCATATTCGCTGGCATGTGCCAATTCCTTTCACTTCAGCTGGAGTTGTTTCCCACATAGATCCACTTAGTTCCAGTTGGTACTGTCGGAATTCCACGAAGGATCCTCTATCCTTCGCTACATGGTCCGTCGCTCCCGAATCCACAGTCCACAAAGGATTAGACTCGAGTTAGAAACACGTAACTCGACACATAAGCAAAGTTCTGAAAAGTACAAGGGATGCATACCTTCTTTGGCTCACGACAATCCGCGAGCATAGTGACCCTTCTTGTCACAGCTTGTAGCATTTCACCCTTGCTAACTTCTTCATGTGAGGACGCTTTCCTCTATTATGTTGGTTAAACTTGGGTTTCTTCCCTGAAGGACCAGCTTCTTCCTTGCCTTTCCCCTTATCAAACCAGCTAGGGCGCTTGCGCTTGGAGCTCGAAGCTCCATTTGAGCTAGAACTAGCATGATAAAGTTCAGCATCCGGCTTAGCCGCCAACAAAGGGTCCTCTTCCACTCAAGATGACGCATTGCATCCTCAAAGGTTTTGATGTTTTCATTGTGAGTCGGGTGCACCTTCATATGCTCCCAACTCGAGGCAAGGAACGAATCACCGCTTGCACTTGCTGCTCATCCGTGAGGACATGGCTAGCGTCTCGCCTCGGTTATCATGTTTGACATCTTTCTAAGATGTTGCTTCATGGTCTGACCATGAGGCTTCTTATAGGAGTCAAACCTGATAGTGAGCTGCCTCAGTCTAGTCACCGAAGTGTGACCAAATCTAGCTTCCAATGCCTCCCACATTTCCTTGGCATTGTCAAAACGCCGAAACTCTCGCATGACGTCATTTTCCATGCTGCTCAACAACGTGATGCGAGCTAGAGAGTTCATTCTTTTCCACACAGAAAAAGCTTCTTTGTCCTTTTTGTGCTGCTCAGTGGTTCCATCTTCAGGTTCAACCATGGTCATGACAAGAGCCTCAAGTGCTTCTTGCTCTTCCAGCACATACTGGATTTTCATTTGCCAAACTTCATAGTTGTCTCCATTGAGCTTTTCACCTTTGTTCAGCTCAAGAACTATGCTCTTTGTGGTCAAGCCATTGATCCAACAAATCAGACAAATATGCACGAATTATTAATGCCTATCATTTATGCATCCCTATTTGCATAGACCCATCATATTAATAAATAATTTCAAGTAAGGCTTCAGAATCAAAAGGTTACTACGTTTCCAATCATCCTCCAAAAATTCTTACTTAAAACTATCATTAATATGATTATCATATGCAAAATCAATTCTATGAAGCTACAAAAACTTCTATAACTACCCATAGCTAATTACCCACAGCAACCAGCAATAACAGAAAGCAACAAATAATTGAATTCCAATAAAACAATAATGCTTTCAATCAATACAACTAACATATCAGTTGTTACATCAATAACAATCGGGTAGTAAACAATACATTATATGTCCACAAAGCACACTTAACATACATCGCCCAATACAACTAACACATAGTCAAGACACGAACGGGAAAGATCCTCTTTTGTTCAATTTCTTGATCTTTTCCCTTGTAACAATACAGAATATTCATTTACAAAATCTATCACAATTTTCTTATAGGAAGCAGCCCGTTGACATCCCATATGCGATTCAACACATCTTGCCATTCGGGTAGAAGAGTGGTTATGAAAAATCGCACCATCTCCGGGTCAGTGACATAGGACGACCATTCCATATGACCTGTTGAATTTTCCTATTGACTTCAAGGACATGATCAATTAAGTCACCCCTCTCCCATCGATGATCGTCAGCCTCGCCTATCAACTTAGATGACCTTTCCTTTTGTTTATCTTCACACGCGCGAATAGGTGTGCGCAACCTCAAGGGAGGCATTGTTCCTGCAACAAATGCAGAACAAATAAATGATTACATATAATCCACATAGACTTAATTGAAAAAGAAACACATTCTTTTCCCTTTTTTATTTTTTGGGTCAACGGTCAACGGTCAAAGTCAACGGTCAGTCAACGGTCAACGGTCGGTCAACGGTCAAGTCAACGGTCAACGGTCGTCGCCGGTCAACGCTAGTCGGTCGTTGGACCGGTCGGATCGGACAGACCGGTCGGACCGCTCGGGCGGACCGCTCGCACGTGCGCGCGCGTGCACGGGCCGACGTCACGCGGACGTCGGCGGCACGTGCCACGCGCGTGCCATCGCCAAATGGGCCGGGTTGGGTCGGTTCGCGGGTCGGTCGCCGCCCGGCCAACCGACGTCATCGATGACGCCACCCAGCGGTTCTCGACCGTTGGTGACGCATCCGACGCCAAGACACGCCGGTCCTCGGATCGGGCGCGTGCCGGTCGCCGCCGGCGTGGCGAGCACGGGCCGAGTCGCCCGGCCGGCGCGTGCGACGCACGCGCGCGGCGATCGAGCGCTTCCGGCGCGTCGCGCCCACGCGCAGCGCCTTCCGGCCGCGCGTGTGGGCGCGTACGGCGTCTCCCGGCAGCGCTCGAGGCATCTCCAGACTCGTCTCGACGTCGTCTTTCTCCCAGTGCTTTCAGAATTTTGTTTTGACATTCGAAAACTCATAAAAAATGCCGAAGAAGTCTCGGGTGTCGGGATTGCTCGCCCCGATCCGTACGGCCGAAGTTCTTTTTGCGAAAAATCAATCAAAAACACATCAAATTGATCGAGAAAACGTGAACTAGGGCTCTGATACCAATGTTGGGATTAACGGATCCCCGAAACACCGGATTCGACACTAAATCGAACCCCTAAATCAATGCGGAAGCGAAGCCCAAGAAAACCAACACGCATCACCGATCCTAAAGCACACCACGGATTTCGAGCGTACCTTTTAGCCACAGATTAAACACCGACGCCAATAGAGGGAGAGAATCCAGTCCTGTTCGATCCGGGGAGGCAAAAATCCTTCAAGCGCTTCACTGTTTGCTTTGAGGAACAACGTAAGGGAGGGAGAGCGTTGAGAGAGAAAAATACGTACGTTATTATCCAACAGACATCTTCTCTCTCTCTCTCACTCCCTTTTATACCTCTCCCCTTCCACGGGCCTTATTCCCGTGGGTCGGGCTTTCTGGGCCCAGCTTGGGCGGACAGGGCCTTAAGCCCTTTAATTAAATAAAGCTTTCATCTCTGAGGTACAGTTTCTGCACATCTTTACACAACATATAGTCTTTTCAAGGTCAATACGGATTCTCTCAACTCTGATGCTTTGTATATCAAATCTTTGCAATCACAACGGTTACATATATTTTCATGGCTTATCTCTATGCAAACATCTCTCGTAAAACTGGTCTGCATATTCTCTATGCAAGTTATATTCGAGAGTGTTATTGTTGTCTCAAAGACGGCAGTTGACATGATATTCCTTTCGTTGTAGATTGGTATGCCTTGTATACAACATACTTTAACTCAAAAGTCGAAGAAATATCATGATGGCTTCTTGTGTTGTACGAGCAGTGGATCTATGACTAGGCAGGTCAAGCTCTACAGTCTACATCTCCTTCGGATTTTCACCCTTAGATAATTCCAGCTATCTTGTTCCTGAATTAAATGTCATCTCTTCCTTCCTTTAATAGTTTGTTTTCTTCTTCATGACGCATACCTTTCTCAGCGGATTAGCAAAAATATTTTGTCAGGACAAATATGGCTTAGATTACCAGGTGTTCTTGTATGATATGAGCTGGAAACTTCTAGATAGCAGGTTCCTGAACAAAGCTGAAAAGTATGCCCAGGGGAGATGATGGAATTTCCTGGTCATTTGGTTGAAGTTTGCAATCGTGAAGCAAACCATGAATCTTTGAGGGGAAACGGCTTCAATTCTCTTCACGTATTAAATATGCAGAAGCAGCAGCATAACTTTACTACCATTGAATCTGGTGTAGAAGGTACCTGGAATACAGTTCAATTTGATCCATTCCCTGGTGTTCTAATTTTTTTCTTCTTTTTTTTTTCCTGCTTAGTCTTTCTGTAGAGGTAATTTGCCTTACCTCCTGGCCTAGAGTCTTGAACTGCCAATATAATGTCAATATTTTCTCCCAGATTGTTTAAATTTCCCTCGGTCTTATCATTCAGGTGCTTACTCGCCAAAATGATATTTGGACAGTGTGATTCGAAGCTCAAAGGACACATGTTCATGGGATATTTATACGATTTCCACAAATTCTTGAACTTGCAGATGCCAAGAGCCAATTCTTTGTTTTTATTTCTAGATAAAAATTTCTAGTGCTTTGCAGAAGAAAGAAAAGCATGATTTTTAAAGAAACCCAACCTCAAGTGCTTTGCAGATTATCGACCGCCGGTGCGTAGTTAATCTTCTGTGAAGTCATAATGAGTTCAAGAACACCCACACAAGATTGGCCCGATGGTTCAAAGACGGGCAAAGCCAAGGTTCCCTAAACATTATAATGAAGAACATGATCGAGCCCCGTATATTCTTTGCTGGTTTAGTATTGTACATTAAAAGTCCATTCAGGCAGCTTTCGCTGGAAAACAGGACCAGGAAGTCCCAGTTCTCCATCATTCCCCCGTCCGCAGAAAACAAATACATCATAGACACCGTTCTGTGCTGGTGAAGCCCATTAGTATCTGCACCAAGAACAAAGGGTTGCCCTGAAGTCGTGAGGATGTACCGACCACCATTCTTTACTGGAGCCCAAACCTGAGCCAGAACAAGGTGCTCAGTGGATTCTTTGAAGTGACGAAGAGCCTGGGTCATCCTTTCTTTGATGATACAGTTTCCATCAAGATTTTCAAATCCGTCAGCCCCAAATATGGGGATGGCAGCTTTTTACGATCGCTATCCTCAGCGGGGGCTTTGGTTTCTGAATTGTGACGATCTATATATTCGGAAACAACTTCTCAGTCAAAACTCAGTAGCCGTGGCTTCACAGGCCATTGCGGACAGTTGGAACAAATCAAACTTCAAGCAAGAGGCATCTTCATAGTTCAGGACTCTCAGAATTCGTAATTCTCACACAATATATATAGGAAATCAGGCGAAATGGGAGGTGGAAGAAGGAGCAATCCCAACAATTAATTTGAACTCCTTGCTTTGATTCCCAATCTTTTTGAAGCGATAGAAAACAGAACCGTATCATCAGACGAAATTTCTCGATTAGTCAAAGAGGAAAAAACAGTCAAAATAATTCAGATTAGTTCCAAACGAGGAAAAATTTCGACTTTCCAAAAATCGTAAAACCAGAGAAGACGAAAACCAAGCAAGTAAACGCGAGTGGTGAAATAGTCAACGCTCAATTCTCAAGTCTCAGATGGCCGAAAAACAGAGCTTTTCAACGACCCAAATCCAGCTCAATCAATGCGATCCGCACAAACCCGACTCGAAATTAAAAGCGAACGAATTCAAACGAACTCAAGACTGACATGCGACAAACCGAGAGCAATCGGAGAGGCGGACCCCGCCGGCGGCCCGGGTGCGGGGCGAGCTTGTCCTCGAACCCGCAGGATAAGGCCCAGAGAGGGGAGCTGGGCTGGTTGGAGGCGGACAGGAAAGCGCCGAAGGGGAGCTGCTGATCCATCGTTGGCCAGGGACTGTAGACGTCGAGGTCGAGGTACATGATGGACTCCCCCGGGGCCGCCGCCGCCGCGTAGGACGGCGGAGCCGTCGGGCTGTCGCGGCAGGTGCGGCCGGGGCCGTCGTCCTCCAGCTCGGGCATTTTCTCGGGAGAGGACGGGATTTTCCGGGAGAGTTCGCGACGGTAGGAGAAGGAGAGGAGGATGGTTGAGAGAGAGGGAGAGTTTGACATTCTTAGCTGAAAGAATGATGATGATGATGATGATGATTATTTAAGGAAAATTAATTTAACCACGTGATGATGTTGTAAGTATACCTTTGTCAAGATGTACGAGTAAGTTTTATTATGATAGTCTTACGTCAAAGAACTGATGTGTTGGACCTATGAGCTAAGAAACAGTCTAGGTAAATAATATCTATGGGTGTAGGCCAACGAAGGCATGCAAAAGTTTCTTTTGGTCGAATGGAGATTGTCCCTTGGCTTGACTGCAAGACCCACCTTGAGTAGGGATGAAAGTCGGCCTCAGTGATCCAATGATGCCAAGTGGAAGGCCATTGCTCAACGGACAAAAATTACTCTAGACATAACAAGCTAACCTTTCCAAAAAGTTCATGTCAGCTATGAGGTTGTTGATATCTTATAATTAATTCTCAACTCATTGATTTGAGTTTTTTTGGGTCAATATTTTAGTGGGTTCGAAATTGGGATCCCTTTCGCCGATATCAACAAATGGCATTGTAGTCAGGAGAGTTGTGGTATCGGTTTTGTATTGCAACCTCCCATAGGAGATCCGTCATTAATGGAAACAACATGAGATCTACTTTAATGTAGTGTGTTATGAGTTGAAATATAACAAATAGACATAATTGATATGTTAAATCCATTCAAATATGGAAAACATAGGTTTAGAAGTTCTTGTTCTTGCTTACAATTTCGATCGAAGACCCAAAAAAAAAAAAATATCTATCTTCATTCTTTTCATCTTTGTTAAAGGTGAAGGAGCTTTAACATAATGTGAAGTAGTCACCGGGATGGCAAAATTTAATGTCTTTACATTTGTTTTTTCCTCTCTTTTAAATGTACGAGGTCGATTTCCTTTTAGCCCTTTTGGGTCGTGTTTATAAGTTAGAATTGGAATGAGAGACTGTTAACCCATTCAGTACATTACTGGTTTGGCAAAGGACATAGTTTGTGTATGATTTTTTTTTTCTTTTTCTAATCGGAAAGTTTGTCTATGATTAGATGCATGATAAGAGTTTAATCTTCACTCCACCAAGTACAAATGGTTCCTGTGGTTGGAAACTCATTCAAACTTTCACTTATGTCGGATTTTTATTTACCCGAGATAAGATTCTTTGTTGTAAAATGAAGATTAAATACAAAACCAAATGCATCCTTCGCCAATCCAACGAAGGGTGCAGCCGTTGATGAGCTAATTCTAGTGCCACCATCAGTCATCGGTCATTGGTCGAGGTCGCCCTCACCAATCGGTGACCTCTGGTGACGATCGCCATTGATGACTATCGGCGCTAGATCTAGCTTGTTCGCAATCATAGCCCTTAAGCGGATTGATTATGATCATTTTTTTAAAATTATATATATTTGATTTTTTTATTATTGTCAAAAATTATATTTAAAAATTACATATATATTTTTAATTTTAAATAAATAAAAATTAAAAAATAATATTACTCACTTAAAGGGCTTTATAAATATGTTTTTTTATCAAATGGTATTTATCTTAAAATTACTTTCCAAAATTATTTTACTAAATGACCTTTACATTTATCTAAATATTTAAGTTAAATTATTTTATATTTTTTTAATGGACTTTCGAAATACTGAATGAAACGCGTCGACCTCGTTCCTCCCGCCATAACATTTCAGCTCTCGAAAGTGGTATCATACTATCACTTCACTCGCAGCTCTCCGAAATCCCTAGAAATTCTTCTTCTTATTATTCTTCATCTTCTTCATCATCCTCCAAATGCAGAAACCGCCATGGATGAGGCTCCGAAGAAATGGAACGTCACCTTCACGAAGCACCTCAAGCAGAAGCGCAAGGTCTACCGCGACGGCTTCCTCTCTCTCCACTCCTCCGCCAAGGTGCGTTCCCTCTCTCTCACTCCCTACTCATCTCCGCCATTGAAGTCCAGCTCAACTCGATCAGCGAATTTGTTACCTCCGATTGGGCTCGGACGTGATTCGGTTTTGATCGGCTTAGCAGTCCATGTCGAAACTGCAGTGGCGATCGATTCCCTGAATTCAGCTCGCTCGATCAGGCTAGATAGCAACAGCTCGATGCTGCCAAGGATTTCGATTTTGACCGTCCTCGCGGATTATTCTGTTCTGTGGTTTTGGTCGTTGTTCTCCCTGCGATTGAGCTTGTTCCGAGTGGATTAGGCCATGCCGTGATTAATAATTGGATTTTTTGACAGGTAATGCTGTATGATGACAGCGACCAGCTGTTGGAATGCAGGATCTTGAAGAACGACGAAGTTGTTTGCTCCGGTGAGACGCTGACGTTCAATGCTTATTTGGTGGATGTTGGAGAGCCTGAAGAAGGGCAAGAGCCTCTCGATGATACTTATGCCTGCAGCCGAGAAAATAAAGTTCCTAAGCGAACGAATCTGCTTCACAGAAACAAGTTCATCAACGTATCTGATTGTGCTGGTATAGTCTGTTCTTACGTGTTTGTCTTTCTTAATGCTGGTGTCTCCGTTGGTTTGAAAATTGATGACTCGTGCTTGTACGTTTGCAAATTTGTGCCCATCATCTACCTGTATTATCGTATAATCGACTTGGCTTTCTCTTCAAGGAGATGAAAAGACCATAGTGGAGAAGCATAAACAGCAGACGATCAGCCTAAGCCCATCACAGAAGATTATTAGAGGTTGGCGATGAATTCCTACATCATCCAATTCTCTCTTAATTGCAAGTAAATGCTGGCTACAAAACTTAGCACGAGTGTTCCTTTGTTTTTTTTTTTTTTTTGTTTTTGGTTTTCAGAATTCAAGAAGAATGAAATGAACAAGTATGGCGTATTGCAGGCGAGTCCGAACTCAAGGACATCAAGTACAACAGGTGAGTTTGGACTTTTACCGACTCATCTATGCCCATGCCAGGCCGTGTCTTTCCCTTGATGTATCTCCTAGATTGTGAATCTGTATTGATTTTCTCTGGGTGTATAATTTCTGCATGTTGTTACACTACATGCGGCATCCATTCAAAGTATATTTACTCAAATTTGATGCTTTGTATATCAAATCTTCTCAGTCACAGTGGTATTATGTTCACATATTTAAATCGTTTCTCTTGAAGAACATTGGAGCTTCCTAGCATATTTCCAGACTTTCCCTCAGAGAACTGGTCTCTATATTCTCTATGTAGTTACATTCATAAGTTTGTTATTGTTGTCTTAGCACTGCAGTTGACGTGATATTCCTTTTGATATAGATTGGCATGTCTTGTACACAACACAATTAACTCAAAAGTCGAAGAAATATCATGATGGCTTCTTGCGTTGTACAAGCAGTGGATCTGTCACTAGGCAGGTCAAGCTCTACAGTCTACATCTCTACTGATCATTAACCTTAGATAATACCAGCTATCTTGTTGCTGAATCATATTTCAGGTTTTCCTTCCTTAATTAGTTAGTTTTCTTCTTCATGGTGTATACCTTTCTCTACAGAATAGTGAAATTTTTTTATCAGGATAAACAAGGCTCAGATCATTGAAACCTTTTTGGGGCCTTTACCAGGTTTTCTTGTATGATACGAGCTGGAAACTTTTAGATAGTAGGTTCCTGAACAAAGCTGAAGAAGTAAGCCCTGGGAGATGATGGAATTTCCTGGTCATTGGTCGAAGTTGGCAATCGTGAAGCAAACCATGAATCTTTGAGGGAACTAAATCTAAATGCAAGTGGAAACAGTTTCAGTTCTCTTCACAAATTAAATATGCAAAAGCAGCAGCGTAATGCGACTACCATTAAATCTGCTGTAAAAGGTACCCTGTAATAGAGTTCAATTTGATTTGCTAGCTGGTGTTCTATAAATAGCTATTTTTTTTTTCCTGTTGATTCTTTTTTTTTTTTTTTTGCCTTACCTCCTCTCCTAAAGTCTTGAACTGTCAATTGATTGTCAACATTTTCTCCTGATTGTTTATATTCCCATCAATCCTATCATTCAGCTGCTCTGCAAATTTATGTAACTAGGGGATGCTTCGTACTCACCAAACTGATATTTTAACACAATGTGATTCGGAGCTTTAAGGACACAAATTCATGGGATGTTTATGATCGTGGAATGATTCCCACAAATTCTGGAACTTGCAGATGCAAGAGTCAGTTTGTTGTTTTTATATGTAGCTAACACTTTCTTCATTGACCAAATATAGACAGATCACAATTGAAAATCATCTCTGTTATTTATATCATCTTCTCCTTTTCTGTTAAGGAGTGAGATTCCCTTCTCTTCATGTTTTGCATGATCTACGATAATTACCTGATTCTGCAATTGTGATGCACTGAAACATGTATTCATTAGTACTCTTTCAGAAGAAAAAAATGGCCAGATGCATCAGATTCGGGCAAAGGGGAGTATATTAGATGCTGCAAAATCAGGCGTAACAGGTCAGATTTTGCTTGTATGCATGTTCAGTTTGCTAAGAGTGTTTGCTAGTTGCCTTGTTTCTACATTTGTTGCACGTTCTTATGTGATTATGAACTCACATTTTTTTTTCTTGGTGAAATCAAAGTTGCCCGTTAGGAAACTTTCGCGCTTGTCATAGGCAAAACTCTATACTGCTTAATGAGATGGATTTTTGAAATTCCTTACATATGACAGATATCGCACTTGAGTTAAAATGGAAAAAATGTTCAGTAGATAGAAGATTCACCAAATTAAAAACTATGTATAAAGGTGCTGGCTTTGTGCTTCAGAGGTGGTCTAAGGTTGTCCTTTCACTTGGAAAATCCACAATTTACCTTGTCAGGTTATGTTCTTGATATTTTCCTAGCTCTAGCACCATGCTTTAGGTATTGAAAAATGAGTCCCATTTAAGAGAACCCCATGCAAAAGAGGAGGGCATATGGGCTAAGTTACATGGATTCCTCAGTGTATTCCTTTATGATTTTTACATTTTCTATTGAAGTTTTCATTAACGAGCTGGTTGCTCGTTCTACTTCCTGATAGATTTTCTAATAAAGTTTTCATTATGTAGCCAGTTATTGTCTTGATATGACTTTGTATTTACTGCCTCCTTTTAGCTTGAGGTTACTACAATAATGAAATCAATAACAGGTCCACTATTGTCCTTCAGCCATTTTTGACACCCATGAGCATGTGAATGTTCTTTTGTGGGCTATGTGCTCCCGCTGTTTTGTATTATTCTGAGCACGTCCTTGGAAATTGACATTTTCCTTTCATGTAGAATGGCAGGTTTTGTACACTGCACAAGTAAATCAAAAGGCCAAGAAATACCATGATGGTTTTCTGCAGCTTGAAGTTCATGGATCCCTAGGGAGGCAGGTCATTTCGAGGCACTTTCACGGATGTTTTCATTAAGCCACTTTTTTTTTCATGAGCTGGGCTGGCCACTTTGTTTGCTGATCCAACATGAATTGCTTCTGTTTTTTGGATAGTAGTTCATTCTGTGCCCCAAGTGTCACACTAATTCAAGTGCATTTCATTACCCAAAAAAGTTCAAAGTTCTTTTATAGGTCCTGGAATCACTTTTCTGCTAATTGTTTTCTTCCCCTTGGATTGTTCAGGTCACACTGTATGATGCTAGTAGGAAAATCTTGGTGAATAAATTTCTTAGGAGAGATGAAGTGTTGGGAACTGGAAAATCTCTGGTGTTCGATTCTCACTTGGTTGATATTGGGGAGCATGTGGTAAAAGAAAAGGGGCCAATGGGTTTGAATGACCTTGAACCATGTCACGCTGCTGGAGAAATGAGGACAGGCCATGGGAAAGTGGATGGTGCTAAAGTTGATCAATCAATCCTGGGAGGTTTGCAGCATTATTGATTCATCCAATGCTATTTAGATGTTTCAATAACTTCATTGTAGATGTGGTTTTCCTTGATGCATCCTGTTTGACTAGCTATGTCCTAGTGAAGTACTGAGGAGGTTATTTAGGTGGAGCTGTGGGTGTTAAGATACAATTGGAAATGAATATGTTGAAAGAACATGTTAAGAGAAAGTTGCTACCTCCCTAAACTACTAGGGGCACTTATATGAGGAGGATTGTACACCTGATATTGTCACCTCAAGATGATTCAGAATTGAAACATCTAATTCTTTCTTTCATAGATATTAATTCTACGTGCCTCAGTTATTTGATGCCTAATGCTTGACCTTTGGATATTACAGTACCCTGGCATAAACATGGAGACAACACTTCAGGAAAGGTTCATCCAAGGAGAGATTCAGATTCAAACAGTGGAATATCTGTTATGAAAAGGACAGATTGCATCAGGAGAGTTTCCGAGACCAAGCCTCTACGTGATGGTGATTACTCTATGGAGAAATTTCTCTATATTAGAATTATCTTCTGCCTTTTGATGTTACTATCTTTCGCATGTGTAGTTAGATTTAGGCACAATGAAAATAATTTTATCTTATTCAGGTGCATCAAATAATTTACAGTAAGCCTTGTAAAGCCCACAAAATCGATAGATTGTTTCATGGACCTGCTCTAGAAAGAGAATGTCATCAATTAAACTTGGGATTGGTTTTATTTATTTTGATGCATCACTCACTTCATTTTGAATTTCTTTGAAAGTTAATTCTCATGTTTATTGGAGGAACCTATGTGTGTTACTACAGCTTGCAAATGATCCCTTGTAATCAAATCGTTGCAGCCTGTCAAATACTATCTGTACTCCGAAAACCATTAGATCAAGTTGCCATTGCTGAAAATTCATATGAAAGGGAGGCAAGTTTTGCTTCCCTAACGAAGGAGCTTCAGGATCCAGAGAAGTTTTGTGATGGAGCTCAAAGACAAAGAGCGCCAGCTGCTGAGCTGGCTTCAGTGGAGAATGTGGACACTGGAAATCTGACTGATACTACCAACAATGAAAAGTTACCTGGTCTAATGAAGTCTAAAGGTTGGTTTAGTGCAATCTCACTCACTTCAGCATTCTTTTATTTCTAGTGTTAGCTTTGTTGCAATATATGTTTCGTCATCTGACATTGTAAAATATCATCAGAATTAGCCTCTGAATTCAATGAATCTTACTTGATGGGGGACTTTGCAATTGCCAACTCGCAGGTATTTCACAGCTACTTGTCCTGCTCTATTTTGACCCGTCTGTGGCAAGATTGTGACTCAGCATCAGGAAATTCCATCAGAACTTAATGAGTTTTGTTGTTTGATGTAACTCTTTCGTCAAACTACTGGCCAAACTGAATTAAATTAGCAGCAGGTAGCAACTGCTTGCAGGGAATGTTCAAACTAGATGCATGAGGACTTGCTTGAATTCTCTAATGCATCCCAGTCCAAAATCTAGTTCTTTATTTACCTTGAGGACATTCTCAATTTCACTGAGTTTTGTATGACTAGCATGTACATCTGCTGCAATTAACGTTTGCAGCCTTCTCATGGGCAAGCTGATCCCAAGTGCTGCAGTGACAATCTTGTTTCTGAAGCATCGCTTTCACACGGTTCTCACAGCGATGCTAGTGATAAAAGAATGGACCTTGAAGGAGATAGAGATCCATTGATAGTGAAGGCTGAGTGTCCCAGTTTTGATCTAGGATTTTGAACCATATCCATTGCTCAATCAACAATATTGCTACTGTCAAGCATCTGGATGGAGTGCGCAAGAATTTTTGTGCCTGTCACACATGAAATCTGTACAGTCGAGCTCCTGTTTTTATGTGAAGCGTTCTGGTGCCAAATTCATTTGCAGCTGTCTGATCGGAAACGTTTTTAGTTATACGACATAATCAATGTATTTCCAGTGATCTTCAATATATTCAGGTACACTTTCGATGCACAGAAACTCACATATGGGTCTATCCGGTTTCCTTTATCCCCTGTTCTTCTTAGTTCTCGTCCAGGAACTTGTACAACTTGCTGTCCTTTCTTGACTTCCTCATGCTAAGCAAGGCCTTGAAGAGACTTTTGTTTTTGCTGGAATATAGCTCGATATCAGTTCTTCTGTTCCTCTCAACATGAGTAGACATTGAAGTGGATCTTCGGGGCTCTGATGGGTACTGGATGTTCATATGGGCATATTAAGAGACTCGGCCATGAGAGGTCATGTCCGCCAGACATGTCGAACAAAAAATAAAGCTTAGTAGCTAAGCTGCACTTAATTTCATTGATGCTTACTCGTTTTTTGGCGTTAGAAGGGTTTGGAGATGTGGATTTATTGGCCAGAGAACTTGAACGTGTGAGTTGAAATAGAAATGGGGAGGTGCGTTTTTCTCGTTAGAAAAAGTGCGGCTTGCATTAGTAGCTTGTCTGACTACGTGATACATGATACAATCACAGGGCATGAAAACATGATCTAAATGCTATGTATGGCAATCTGGAGGGGGTAAGCACACTAGAAGTGCAAAAAAACTTTTTTCGCTCACTTGAGTCACATCAAAGTAAAATTAATTACTTGAATGTCAATTATAGCAAATCATTCTACATGTAATTTATTGTTTTTTTTTTAATTTTTTAAAATTGTGTTTTTATTTTGATTTGAATTTTTTTTTTTTTTTTTGCCACGAGGGTCACCAGCGACCCTCATTGGCTCTGAAACCCTTGCCCTCAGCCGTGAAGTCCTGGGCAAGGCCGCAAGAGCCCCTGCCAACTCCGGCAACGTCGCTAGCGGCTAGTGAGGACGTGATGCCCTCGCTCCTTCAGTGGAGTATGAGGCATAGGAAATCTAGCTGACAACATTGGTTACGAAAAGTTACCTAGTCTCATGAAGTCGAAAAAGGTAGGTTTAGCCGTGATTTCTTTCAATTCAACGTTCTTTCAAATTTTAATGTTAGTTTTCTCATAGTTTATGTTTGCGTAAGTCCACCACAAGTCTATAACTTGACGCACGCCGACACTTAAGTCCGCCATAACTTCAAAACTAGACACTTAAGTGCTTACTTTTTTTCTCGAGTGGGACACTTAAGTACCACCTCCGCGACCTCGCCGGAAATCCTACATGGCAATATTTTATTATTATTTTTTTTTTTTGGCTCGTCGAGCTCCAAATCAGCATAAAAATTAAAAAATTTAAAAAAAAAATTAACAATTTTAATTTAAAAAATTTTAAAATTTTTTTTAAAAAAGAAAATTTTAAAAATTTTAATTTTAAAAATTAAAAAAAAATTAAAATAATAAGAAAATTTTAAAATTTTAGTTTTAAAAATTTTAAAAAATTTTTAAAAAAGAAAATTTTAAAAATTTTAATTTTTAAAAATTTAAAAAATTAAAAAATAAGAAAATTTTAAAAATTTTAATTTTAAAAAATTTTAAAAATTAAAAAATTTTAAAAATAAGAAATTTTAAAAATTTTAAAAATTTTAATTTAAAAAAATTAAAAAAATTTAAAAAATTAAAAAAATTAAAAATTTAAAAATTTAAAAAATTTAAAAAAAAGGGGGGAGGCAGCGGCGGCGGAGGTGGCGGCGGTGAGGGAGCTGGCGGCGGTGGCAAGGGAGCCGCCCCGTTCGACCTCCCACCCCCTTTTTTTATAATTTTTTTTTTAATTTTAATTTTTTTTAATTTTTCTTAATTTTAAAAAAAATTTAAAATTTTCTTAATTTTTTTTTTTTGAAAAAATTAAAATTTTCTTAATTTTTTGAAATTTTCTTAATTTTTAAAATTTTTAAAATTTTTAAAATTTTCTTAATTTTTTAAAATTTTTAAAATTTTCTTATTTTTTAAAATTTTAAAATTTTTCTTAATTTTTAAAATTTTTAAAATTTTTAAAATTTTCTTAATTTTAAAATTTTTTAAAATTTTCTTAATTTTAAAATTTTTTAAAATTTTCTTAATTTTAAAATTTTTTAAAATTTTCTTAATTTTTAAAATTTTTAAAATTTTCTTAATTTTAAAATTTTTTAAAATTTTTAAAATTTTCTTATTTTTTTTAAAATTTTCTTATTTTTTTTAAATTTTTGAATATTTTAAATCTAATTTAATTAATTTATATACTATTATTTACATGTAGACGCGAAACGGCGTCGTTTTGCATTTTCTCCGCCACGTCGCGTGCAAAACGACGTCGTTTTGGACCGAGCTCGCCGGAAAGTCGCCACGTCAGCCATTTGGTTGATTTTCGCCGGAGTGGCACTTAAGTGTCCCATTTTACTCCGATGATGGCACTTAAGTGTACCATTTTAAAGTTATATGGCACTTAAGTGTGCGGCGTCTTGCAATTATGACTCCGCGGTGTCCCGCACTCGTTTATGTTTCCTTGTCTACATTGTAAAATTTCATCAGAATCATCCTCTGATTTCACTGAATTTCACTCTACGGGAGGGCTTTCAAATCGGCAACTCCCACCTATTCCACGGCTACTTGTCCTGTTAAATTTAGGGTAATCAATACTTTCAGCTCCATTTTTGAGCCATTGGTGGCAAGGTTGTGACAAATGACAATAAGCATCTTGAAACGCCATTAGAACTTCATGAGTTTCGATGTTTGTTGAAACTTTTTGGTGCAAACTACTATACAAGCAGAAACAAATTAGCTGCAGGTATCAACTGCTTGTGGGAAACCTAAGTCTAGTTCTGCATTTACTTAGTGGACATTCTCAATTGCACTGAGCTCTGTATGACTAGCATACACATCTGGTCCAATTATCGCTTCCCGCCTTCTCCCGAACAAGCTGACCCCAAATGTTGTGGCAACAAGCCTTGCTTCCAAAGCATCTCTTTCATGCGGTTCTTGTGGCGATGCTAATGATGAATTGAAGACCCCTGAAGGAGATAGGGATCAATTGAAATTGAAGGTCGAGTGTCCCAGTTTTGATCTTGGATTTTGAACAATGGTCATTGCTCAATCGACCGTATTGACTACTATAGGAATCTGAATGGTGTGCACAAAAATCTCGTGCCTACCGCATATGAAATTCTTACATTTGAGCTCTTGTATTTATGGGGAGTGTTTTATCGCCTAGTCCATTTGCAGGTGTCTGATCTGAAACCATTTTAGTTATACGACATAATCAATGTATTTGCAGCGATATTCAACATATTGAGGTACACTATGTTTACATATCGAAATGGAAAGAGGCCACCCATGTCAATCTGAGATATTAGTTAAATCTAAGACAAGTGAAAGCATGGTGAAGAAGTTCAGCTGAGGAAGCAGAAATAATTCTGTGTCTTCTCATGTCTTCAAATATTTATATGGCAGGACAAAGTTGCATCATAGACCGTTCGTTTGTACACAATGCTCGTTCGATTCCTATTGAGAAAGATGCTCAGTTTAGATACTTCGTTAGATAACATATATCTGGCCATTGAAGGTTGCCCAGTTTTAGCTGTGTCTTAGCATGCAGATCATGTAACAGCAGCTCCTCAGTCAAACTGAGGGAAAAGCAGCCTATGATTGTGATAAATAGCTGCTTAAGCAATTTTATTGGTCCCTTCCAGGTTCCCCGGTCTTAGATGTGTCTTGTGAATTGACTTGTGAGCTTATCATTATTTAATTACCAGGAGGAAACAGTATCTCAGCTTTCTAAACATTCTTCAATCTTCACCTTCTCTGTTTGGAATAAGAGGAAAGAGTGAACTGTAGACTATAGAGCGGCAACCATCTCCCGAAGGAATTCCTCGTAGAAATTATGAAATTTTATCAGGACTTTCACTTTGTTGCGTTTCTTATTGCATTAAAGTATTCTCAAAATCTTAAAGCTAGCTTAAGCTACCATAACAAATACAGCATAGGTCATACATGCGGTGCAAAGAAACCGTGATATGGGCCTATCCGTTTTCTTTCATCCCCTGTTCTTCTTAGTTCTCGTCCAGGAACTTCGATAACTTGCTGTCCTTTCTTGACTTCCGCATGCTAAGCAAGGCCTTGAAGAGACGTTTGTTTTTGCATGAATAAAGCTCGATATAAGTTCTCCTATTCCTCTCAGCATGAGTATATATTGAAGTGGATCTTCCGGTTCCGATGGGTAGTGGATGTTCATGTGGGGATATGATGGCGATTCACAAGAGAATCAATCATGAAAGATCATGTCCTCAAGACATCCGAAGAACAAGAAAAGTAGTTCTATAACTCGTGAACTTTCTTCATCTAATAGACCAATCTTGTTACGTGCAATATGCATATGGTGGTTAAACGAGAAAATGGGTGATGCAACGTTAGCATTTGGACATTTTGCCATTTAAGCCAATTGTCATGTATTATTGCAGATTCTTGCCGACTTCCTAGCCTTTAGCTTTTGAAACTGAGAGAAAGTTATGAAGCATGAGCCAACACCAACTTTTTGGTCTTAATAAAACAACAGATAAATCTTGTTAAGGGAAGTGTGCCTGGTAAGATATATCGCATGAGGTCCTCCAGAGTTCTTATCGCTAGTGAGTGCTGAGAAACCTCCATGGTCTATGAGCGTCTCAGACATCAATAGTCTCTGAAACACAATAACACTGCTGAAAGTTCTATTTGTTACCTCGTGATAAATAAGTTGATAGCACGAGAGATGGTTGTTCTCCTTGCCATTTTCCATACTTTGGTCGAAGCAAGATTTCTTCTGCTCTTTAGAATCTCTCTCTCTCTAGTAATTAGTTTGTCACACTATGATATAATCTGGCACATTATGGAGTTTTTTTTTTTTTTTTTTTTTGGTAAAGGTAAGAGATATATTGAACTATAACCAAAAGCTAAACAGCTAAACAGCAAGGACTTGGCACCAAAAACTTACACTCATGAAGACAAGGAAAACTTGATTCTTCTTGATCAGTTGCAATCTATTAGACCCTACACATGGTAAATCAGAGGGTATGCAAGCCCTTCCCATCCTAATTATATTGCACAACTGTCAAACGCAAGAAAATATGAGCTCAACCGCAGATGCTTCCTCAATCTTGTCAGCCAGAGACAAGCTTGGCCTTATAGGTCATGGAGCCCAAGTGATCCACATTGATTATGAAAGCTTTCGTCACAAAATCTTTTAATGTGTTCACCACTCTACAATATTGTCAAGGCAATTTACCGATGTGCAACAGAAGAAATGCTCAACCTGGTACAAGACAATGAAGTGAAAACCTATTTATCTCACATTTGTAGCAACGTCTCAAGAAAACTATAGGTGTATTATGAAGTACCTTCAGCTATTCGGAATGTTCAAGCTCTCTGTTTCATGGAGAGCTCATCATAATTCGAAGCTTCCTGAGGAGTGGAAACTTAAGAAGGCAACTGGAAATAAAAGCCAATCTCAGCCAATTCTCTGTTTCACTAAGACAGGATCATGAATTCGAGCTGCACCCGGCAGAAGAATTGAGAAACAATGCAGAAAACATGCAAAGCTTCGAACCGCTTGTCAATTGTAACCGCAATGAAAATGAGAATGCGTATGTCACTGAGTGAACTAAACCGCAACATCAAATTCGATAGTAGCGGACGAAAAGAAAAGAGGAATTGGTTCCGTTTACTTTTGCTCGCAGTAGCAATCTTAGCCTAAACATCCTCTCATATCGACAGGGGCAAGTCATCGGTCTATATATAAACAGAGTCATGAGGTGACAACTTTGCCGAGAGAAGGACGAAGGTTGCTGTAAAATTGACAACTCCATGCAATTGGGTGGCATAAAGAGTAAGACACACTCAAATACCAAAAGGTAGGGACCATTCTTATTGATCGGCTAGAGCCTAGCGCAACTTAATACTCGGTGCTAAGACAGAGTTCAAGGAAAACAATCTTGCCAAACAACATTTCATCTAAATAAGCACAAGAAGTGGGGAAAAAAATTATATAATTTCTCCTCTCATGGTATATACAAAATGATTTCCAATAAAGCGAATATCGACAAAGCAAACTAAATACGAGAGAAACATAGGCGCTACCTACCCATCAAGCAAATGAAGGTTTCAAGGATTTCCTTGTACCTTGTCTTGGAATGCTCAAGTGATGCTGCGACAACCGAAAACGTCATTTTGCTCCTTCAAATGGATGGATTGCCTTTGATCCTCCACACGTTGAAGTCGTGATGATAATTGAAGCAAGTTCATCGTAGTACCACCACCTTCAGGAGAAAGGTTGACTTTGGAGTTTACAAAACCCGATCCCCCCTAATCCCATCGTAGATCTCCAAATCGAAACCAGGGGATGACCTGGGAGGTTTAAGTCCATCACCGATGAAGACAACTTTTTCAACTCCACCCCCATGGAAGCATGCAAACTCATATCCACTAGCTTGTCGGTTGCTCCGCACGAGAGGAATGATAGTCGGTGCCTCGCCATGACCAAAGACCGAGCCATGGGAATTCGGGGTGGCTTGTAGAATGTTGCTCTACACCACAATTGCTTTATTGTGCTGTTAATTAAAACAAGCTCATACATCAACCATTCACTACTCACAGAGCCAACAAAACCTGCTTCTCTTTTCATATATGTCAGCTTCGTGACCCTTTTCCACATCACACGCTGTCATTACTGCAACGTCCAGACCATTCACTTCTCTAATTTGCCAATTAATTAGCAGATTTCAGACAAGCACGCGACCATCTACATGTCAATCTTGCGGAATTCAAATAAAAAGTCTTCATACCTGGCCGGTGGGCACGGCCGACCAAGTCAGTCCCATCGAGGACGATGTCAAACCTCATGGCCTAAATGGGAAAAAGAGCATCGATCCCATTGTCCTTCAACTTCAACCTCAAGCCGTCCGAGATCCTGAAATTCGACAAAGCGTTGCGGTTCTCCTCCTAAGCCATCTCACCATCCCCGTCGCTCAACCTCGCCTTTTTTCTTCTTCTTCTTCCCCTTCAAGTTCTCACCGACCAACTCGGAGCCGGTCTCGCTCGTCTTCCTCGTCGTCCTCGCACAACTCCGCGCCTTCCTCTTTTCTCCTTCTTCGCATCCCCTTGATGCTCCAGAGCTTCCGCTTGATTCGGAGCCTTTGCTACCGCTCTTCTTTTCCTTCCCGTGCTTCTTGTCCGACGTCGGAGACTCGAAGCCGCCGCCTCGAAGGCATCGATGAAGCTATCGAAACGGCGAGAGGAGTTTAGGGGACGGGAGGGGAGGGAGTGGTTTCGTCCCTTCTTCTCTTCTCCTTCGTCACTCGTGCTCCATCTCCGCGTTGGAAACGTCAAGGCGGAGGCGGAGGCGGGAGGAGGCTCGGACCCTGGCGCGATCGGCGGGGCTCTGGGCGATGTGCCGCCAGCGACCGGCGATGCTTTTGGGGAGGCGACAAGGAGAAGAAGCATGAGGCCCTCAGTCCCGACCATCGACCTCGAGGACATAGAGTCCAAAGACCTCACGGTGGCTCGAAGTTGGAGTTCGTCGGAGGGAATCGAGGTCCGTGGTTGCCGAGAGATCAACGCGAGCGCAAACCTTGTGCTCCATCTCCGTGGGAACAGGGAGGCGGAGGGGGCTCGGGACCCGACGTCGGCGAGGCTCTCGGAGGAGGCGACGTGCCGACGCATGACCTGGCGAGGCTTTTGAGGAGGAGGAGGAGCCTGGAAGCGGAGGGGCTGGAATGCGCGGAGAAACAGTCTCGTCGTTTTCTGTTCGTTCGTTCTCTTAAGAGGAGAGAGAAAATCCTTAAAATTCAATTGAGGAGAGAGAAACTTTTCGGGCGGGAGCTACGAATTTCTTGACCCATTGACCTATCTTTTCCTCCGTCAGCGAGCCGAGCCGAGCCGAGCGAGCGAGTCCTTTCATTTTCCAGCAGGTCCCCTAGGATAGGTGTCGATAGCTGAGTGGTACGTGTGCGCCACGTATCTGCTGACGTGGCGCACACGTACCACTGAATATTTTCTCCTCTTGAGAAGATAGATATTAGGTGGTCCGAGACCACCACGTCAGCGTGGTCCCGGACCACTCATATGGCGCCACATATGAGGGGAGGGGACAAAAAGCGAAAGAGGAGAGAGAGCGTCAGAGAAGTGGGCCCGCTTTTCGCCCTTTGTCTGCGCTCCCCATACACGTGGCGCCGTGTGAGTGGTCCGGGACCACGCTGACGTGGCGGTCCCGGACCACCCACCCTTTTCTCAGATATATTAGGTGCGCCGGGCCCACCACGTGGAGCCGGGTCCGGCCTTTTCTTTTAGCCAAATTTTTGCCGCGTCCTTCTCTCTCTTCATTAATGACTGCGTCCTTTTCTCCTATTTGCACGCAAGCCGTCACTTCCCCTTCCCTCGCGTTCTCTTTCAAAATTTTCTGTTCTGCATTTTCCTCCATGAAACCTGCAACCTCATCTCTCTCGACCAAAAGCTCGCCAGTTGCCTCCAAGGTTGGCCGCCTCTACCGTCGCCGTCGGAACCACTCGCTCCGAAGAACTCTTCCGGTCGTGGCTGGGTCCCGAACTCTAACCATCTTCGCCTCGGCCTCTAAGGTGAGCGCGGACACCCAAAAGCCCGCTGGTCGCCTCCGAGCTCGGCCGCCTCCGCCATCGTCGCCAGGAGCCACTCGCTCCGAAGAGCCTCGCCGGTCGTGTTTGGGTCCCAAGCTTTGACCATTTCTGCCTCGGCCTCTTCGACGATCGCGTACGCTCAAAATCCAGCCGGTCGCCTTCGAGCTTGGCCACCTCTGCCGTTGCCGTCAAGAGCCATTCACTCCCAAGAACCCCGCCGATCGCGGTTGGGTCCCGACCATCTCTGCCTTGGTCTCTTCGGCGAGCGTGGACACCCAAAAGCCCGCTGCTTGCCTCCAAGCTCGATCGCCTCCGCTGTCACCACCAGGTGCTACTCGGTCCGAAGAGCCCCGCCGGTCGTGGCTGCGTCCCAAGCTCTAACCTTGTCCGCGTGTGCCTCCTCGGTGATTGCCGACGCCCAAAAGCTCACCGGGCGCGTCCAGCAAGGATTGAGGATTGGTTTTCAAAGCATTGGGGAGGTGGAACCAACAGTTCTATAAGAAGAAGCAGCAGCAGCAGCCGGCGTTGATGCAGCGAGCCCTTCTCCAGCAGCAGTCGCTCTACCACCCAGGCCTCTTGGCTCCTCCTCAGGTTCCTCGCCTTCCCCGTCTCCTCTCGTGTTTGATGTCTTTTGCTTTGTTTTACTGGAGTTGCTGACTGGCAGGAAAGCAGTGGACAATGAATCCAATCTCCCATCACCTGGTTTGTCTTTTGTCCAAAATCCTTGATTACCTCCTGTTTTTCTTTTAGTTCATTATTTGTCTGTACTTTCCTCCATTTTTGGTAAATGTGCCGTGGCATATATTACTTTTTGCTTCTTGAGTATTTGCTTTTATCTAACTTTACAACTGCACACACAACACATGGGCATGCTCAGTGAACTAGGGAGAATGTTGTGGATCAAAATCATCAAATCCAAGCCAAATTCGAGGAAGGACTGTCCGTTCTGCTGGGTTAACCTTTGTCGTTAACATTTTCCAAGCTGAATCCCTCAGTGTCGTGTTGTAGATTGAATGCTTGAGCAATAAGCATGGAAAACTTAGGCCTTACCTCTTCCTTTGCAATTATCATGCTGAAAACAATTGGAAAAGTCTCTTGCATATATTGTGTATGACACTGATATCTGCAAGATTAATATTCAAACCCTTTGAGTCAACCTCTCTAGCCCTGTGTAGAGATCATTTATCTCTTGTGCACAACATAATTCACGAGCTTGAATGAAATTCTAACATATTGACATTATCTTTGTATGTTTAATAGATCTAAGATTGGAAATTGGTGTTAGTGTTCTTTTACTTACTGATTAATCCAACTCATCCTTTTTGCAGATGTGTGGGAACTCAAGTTACTTTAACAGTTGGTTGTCCAAATTTATTTTGGTGGACTCCAGAATTTACTCTTAGAGCCTTATCCTCCCGATCAAGAATCTGCAAATGAAAATCCTATCCAAATTATGATGCATCACTGTAGATGTCACTGGCACGCTCATGGCCTACAAAGGGGAGCTTGGTGACTATTACTGCATGGCTGCCAAATCAGTCGGTCTTCCATGTCCCGACTATAAGCACGTCCATGAGGGCTTTAAACTTGCATATACAGAAATGGCAAAAAAATATCCATGCTTCGGATATACTGCCTAAATGCCAAACATTGCATGGTGGAAAACTTGCGTGAGAAATTCATTTGTCCAGGTAAGATAGCCAAGTCTATGAAATGGAGCTCTGTGATTTGCTTGCTTAATGCAGCTAGAATACTATTTTCTTTTGCATGTCTGAGTATGTAATCCTGGTTCCAGGTTTATCTTATTAAATTTATGAAGCTGTACAGTTATTTGTTGATAACTTAATGGTTTAATATATCGAAGTGCTGTAACTGTCATTCTGAGTGCAACATTTTGTGATTTTAGTACTGGAAGTTGAGAATTCTGCTAATAGCTTGAGAGTTCTATTTACTTCTCAAAATCCTATGTCTGGATGTGTTACTAATCTTAATTTTTTTGCTAACAGGCAGGTTATGAGTATGATGAAGAGACATTTGAGGAGATATTTAGATGCATATATGCATCTTTCGGTTCAGCTGCACCTTACACCGTCTTTCCAGACTCCCAACCATTCTAGAGATGGGTTAGAGATGGGTTCAGTTAAATTTTTGCTGCTTCTCTCTCTCATTTAATGCTTCGTCCTTTTCTCTGCACGATCACTTCATTATCGTGTTCTGTTTTTTTAAAATCATAAAATCTTTCATCTTTTATTGGTAGGGATTTGTCCTATAATCGGTTAACAGGGAAAATTCCATTCAACATTGGTTTCCTGCAAGTGGTCACCTTGTATGTGTTCGCAACTTCTGCAGAGTGTTTCAAATATATAGCATTTGATCTGTATCAGCTTTCCTAATTCCTTTCATAATCTGTCTGCATACTAGGTCATTGCAAGGTAATCAGCTGTCAGAGCAAATTCCATCTGTGATTGGTCTCATGCAGGCCCTTGCAGTCTTGTGAGTTCTCATTCTCCTATTTTAAGGTCAGAATAGTTGTTTTTCAAACAGTTGCTTAACATCTTGTTTCTCTTTAAACGCCTAGAGATCTGAGCTGTAACATGTTAACTGGACCCATTCCTCCTATTTTGGGAAATTTCACCTACATGGAAAAACTGTGCGTTATCCTCGATACTTGCTATCATTTTTTTACACTTGTACTTAATTTTAGGGGTCACGTTGGCATCTTTCTTCTGCTGGTTTAAGCTTGACCTGGGTATGAAACATGTTGTAGGTACTTGCATGGCAACAAACTGACCGGACAAATCCCTCCAGAGCTTGGAAATATGTCAAAGCTTCATTATTTGTATGCTTAGTTTCTCATATATTGGATTGTTTTGAAGCTATGCATGTGATTTCATCTGCATGGGGAGTCCATTTCTGCAACTTTTTTACTGATTGAGGATCTTTATAACTATTTCATTCTCCTGTTCTATGTAATTTTTCCAAGTCCGCTCTCATGATAATTCTGGCATCCTTCATAAGCTTTAATAAACATCAATTAGAATACGTTCTGCATGTTTCAGGCCACTTAGAACATCTTCTCACCCCTAGCCTGACCATTCTGTAAGTTTATTGTTGTCCCATTGTTGTCCCCAATGCTGCATAGATTATAATGGTACTATATTCTTTGGAAAATGGCAGCCTCTGGGATCTTCTCCATGGTGAGTGAAGTTTCTTTTTAATGACTTGGATGTCCTGCTCAAGAGCCTCTTAGGTGAATATGTGTGTCAAAACTTTTTCCCATCATATGTGAGAACTAGATTGAGCGAGCGAGTGAAAATCTGGAGTGGCTTTTATTAGTACTCATTTCACTCATGCTAAATTTTCTTCTGTTCATGTATATTGAAATCATCTAAAATAAACTGGTCCTAGTTTTTAATTATGTCAGGATTCTTCCGACCAAAGATCTTTACAAATTAATTATTTCTGTAGGCCCTGCGAAGAAAAAGAAGTTTGACTGGGATACTTGTCTCAAGATAGCACTTGGTGCCGCTGAGGGGCTTTCATATCTTCACCATCATTGTAGTCCGCGTATCATCCACAGGGACGTGAAATCGTCAAACATTCTACTCGATAAGGAATTTGAGGCGCATCTCACTGATTTTGGGATTGCAAAGAGCTTGTGCACAACGAAGACCCATACTTCTACATACATGATGGGGACCATTGGCTGCATAGACCCAGAATATGCCCGGACTTTTCGCCTCACAGAGAAGTCGATGTCTACAGCTGTGGAATTGTTTTACTGGAGTTGCTGACCATGGGAAAGCAAAGTGGACAATGAATCCAATCTCAATGCAAAATTAAAGCAAGATTTGGCAAAATAGAAGAAAGAAAATTCTAGATTGAAAATGTTGGTTGTGCTGTTGTTTATGGTAATTTTAGACATATTGTGAGATTTGGCAAACCTAAAGATGTTGGTTGGGTTGTTCATGAGTTTTAGTTGTTTGTAAATGTATGTGCATTTTGTTTGTAGGATGAATAAAGTAAACCTTTATGTTGGCATATCATTAAATTTGTTTTGCTATTGCATATTTTCCCATGCCGCTACTTCCTGAAATTTCGACTAAATTCTTGCTTGAGATTATAAATGTTTGATTGAGAATTCTTAAATTCAAATTATAAACGTGTTGAGGATCTTTAACATTGTATATTCTGGTTTCTGCAAAAACTAGCCTATGGGGCAAATGAACTGCACACTAAAAAACAAGATTGATGTTTTCGTAGGTTATTTGAGATTTACCATTTTTTAGTTCAAGAGTTGTTGAGTTTGAACATCACTTAATCGACCATTATCGAAGAAGTTTCGACAATTTGAATGAGCGAATTCAAATGTGAAGATTTGAATATTGATGCTAACTTGACGAAGGTTCATCTTGTGAGATTTATTGGTCATCTCCGAGAGCGATTTCTTTTCTAAATTATCTTGAATCGAATAAGTTACTCTTTTTTGACATCCAATGCGAAAGTTATAGAGGATGACTCAGCCAAAGGTTTGTGCGGTTTGAAATGAGCTTTTGCGCCCAAAGACTGCCCAACTTGTTCCATATGATTTATAATGGTTTTTATCTCGTCCTAACAGATGATCCTCACACCAAAAACAATCACAAAGGCTAGAGTCGATGAAGAGCCAATTTGACTGCAAATCGCAAGCTCCTCCTATCATAGAGAAACAATTGCCTATTCACATGCATCCGAAGCAGAAAATATTACATAGACCATTTTTATATATGAGCCACAAATAAACCACGTTTAAACATCTTGTTTTAAAGCACCACATAGATAAAGAAAATGGCTGGCTAATGATTTTACAAAACTCTCTAGCCTTTGAACATGGAGGGGAAAGAGAACTTAGTGGACAGTGCAACATCATTGGTCACATTCATAACTCATAATGACCTCGTGTCTATGTACGGCAAGATAATAGTGAGCAGGCAACCATCTAACATCAAATTCGTGCCCATTAAATTTGAGCACGCAACCATTTAACAATCTCTAAAGCTACATTCATGTACACACTATGAGGATCTAGTCTACAGATATACACCTATGTTGAAGAGATTCCTGCACCATTTCCAAGCAGCCATCAATCCGGAGTTCAATTGGCAAACTTCAGATTGCCTAATTACCAACCGTCATCTTGCAAACGGTTCAGATCAGTTGTAGAAAAAATAATTGAAGTGGTTTTGAACCAATATGCCACTCGTAGGGAAATCAATGAAAATTCAACTCCAGCAGGTGACCTTAGCTTCTTTATGTATATGTTCCTGCGACAAGACACCTGAGAAATCCAAAAATTCGCAAGAAATCAACAGAAGGTGTCTGAAGATGAGCCAAAGTAGCATGACCACCTTTTACCTATAAGAACATATAATCCAGAAGAACATTCTCTCTTCTTACTGAAGAACAAAAGGCAAACTAAAATAACAATCTTGACAAGGACAATCAACTCCAGCACAATATTAAAGAACAAGAGGAGATTAGCACAGATTCCAAACCTCACTAAACACCACTAAATTTCACTTTGTTCTTCATTGACATTTATTCCAACACCAAACAATTATGCAGTGACCTTGGTAGAAAAGAATTTCCTAGAATGTACATAGTTTGCCAGTCAACCAGTAAAAAACATTGGCAACTAAGACCAAAGCAATAAAACCAACTTCATCTAGACTCTTCCATAAAGCAAAGATCATATAATACCTAGTAAGTATAAAAATGAGACAATCCACCTTGCTTAAGATTGACACCTCACCCAGTCATAAATTTATAGAATGAAAACCAAGGCTGAAGTTGTTTTAATTGCTGCAATTTGTTTTCTACATGCTTTATTTGATACCTCATCCAGTCTCTTTGTTAATCTAAGCAAGTCTTGTATCTGACAATACCTTTTTTGCTGAAGAACTTGTTTCACTGGAGAAAGATCTTTGCTGGAGCACCTTGCTCCTTTGAGTCACCTCACCATTGTATTTATCGACAGTGAGCAGCAAGTCACTTAACTCTGCTTATGTATGACGGTAAAGGAGGCAATGTTTGCTGGGTTTGCATTCACAGATGTGTTGCCAGTGCTGCACAAAAGGGGTCTGATGATGAGATCGAGAATTACCAATTCTGGCTTTAAGCCCAAAAATGATGATGAAGAAGAAACACTTCATATGATTGGGTGATCCATTTCTTTGAATATGAACCCAACCAAAGAAGATGTTATTTACGGTGCCATGTCAGATCAAAGACAGGAAAGTATATGTCACCAGCAGTAATGTGACAAATCAAAATTAGAACCAGAACCATTGATGTAATCAGATTTTTCCTTGCAAATTCAATCGTATCATATGCTTTTTAACATTATGACTTTAAGGATGTATTTCATTATGACAGAGGCCCTTGTCATGAATGCTTTCACTCATTGTGCCCGGCTAAGTGGAATAATCCAAGTTCCATGAGTTCAAGATCCCCTTCAGGGGCAAATGTTTTTGACATTGCAGTATGGCACATGTACTAGGCTTGTATTTGCACTACAAATCAACTAATTTGACAGGATAATAAACCAGAACACAGTTTCCACATACCTCAAGACAAACAAAAGCAGATGGCCTACAATCACATACAACTGCAGAAAGATAAAGATATTGCCGACATATAATGCACTTAGGATCCTACAAAAAAACCAAAACAAATTCATCAACTAGCATCATATTGACAAAGTCATCAGAAACCAAGAGTTAAACATGAAAGGTCGAGTACCTCCTCAGTCCCCACGCATTCAGGATGTGTCCGTGGTGGCATTGGAGATGATTTTACAATGCCATTTTTCCAGAGTTGCTCCCTCCAACTTTTCTCCTTTGTATAAATTCTTAGTAATTCTTTCGCCAGAAAAGGTGATGCTTTTCTATCATAATTACTCTGCATATTGCACAAGAAGGCAATTAGGGACATTTCTGTAATATGGAAAGACCTCCTAGTAAGCAAAACTTAACTTTAGAAAAACAACTGTTATCAAAAGGAAACAGCAATTATTAATCCTTCCCATCAAACTAATGAAATAGGCAAACACGGAAACTATGTTGATGATGATCATGAATCCATCACAAAATACCAAAAACCAAAGAAAATAGTCCCAGGTAAAGATAGTCAAACGCACAATAGGCAAGAGCATTGAGCCATGAGTTCTCAATAGAATAACCCACAATTTTGATACTTGTAGTTATAATCCAGAATCCATGGAACCATGAAGAAATGGCCTACAAGCAACCACCATAAATATATAAATGACAACTACAAACTACGCCCAATAATTCGAACGCAGATACTCCAGGAGCACATGTGGGTATTGACATTTATATTGAAAGATCAAATGGGCAAGTACTTTGCTAAAGCCTAGACATATCGCAATGCAGACTAATCCAATCTTTGCTCAAGCTACATATCACTCCTAAAGACTAGAAAATGTTGAATCAACTGCTCCTCCAGAATGGCTGGCAATACCACTTTAGGGTGGATAGCCTGTCCACCGAGTGCCGGTACTCACTTTTACTAAGGCTGGGCTTAAAAGGAACAAGAGACTTGGTGACAACAACACATACAGAGAGAGAGAGAGAGAGAGAGAGAGAGAGAGAGAGAGAGAGAGAGAGAGGGAGGGAGGGAGGGAGGGAGGGAGGGAAATGGTGGCCGAGCAAAGGCGCTGGAGCTCAACATCCTCACTATATAGCAACTCTGCGGAAAGACAACTCTCCTCTTGTTTTCTAACTAAAATGAGGTCCATTGAGGATGGGCCAACAAATAGACCCATTGAGCCCAAATGCTTTAAACTATATGGAGTTATGTTCACAATTTTCATGAAATCTGTAAACAAAGAGAGTGTCGAAACAGAGCTGCCGTACAAAGAAGGAGAAGCAAAGATGGAACTCCTTTCAGGCATCAATCATGTGCTCCTATTGTTGTATGCTGAATAGTCAAAGAGAAGAATTATCGTTCAACTATTCGACATCTCTTCATCTTTGCACAGGAGCAATTCCAGAGGTGGAAGTGCTATCATCATCACCCAATATCAAGATAAGATTCTTATTCAAAACAAAGTGCAATCCCTCCACACAACTGATTCGTCCACAGAATCATAAAGTATGAGGTGTTAGGCATCACCATTGCCTCCCACAAATGTATGGTGGCGGTTACAACTGCAGAGAATTAAGAGAGATACATTCATAATTTGTTCAATAGCAAGCACAAAGAATTTCCAATTGAGTATACTACTGACTGGCTGACTCCATTTATCTCACATCTTTTGCAAAAGAGTCACGTACACGCCAAAAAGAACAACATAAAAATGCAATGTCAGCATGACATATTCTTGTCCATTAGATCTGCCATAAAATGTAACCGACAGGCATTCCTTTAGGACAGAAACGTAGCATGAAGTTTAAACACTATTAATATAACTTAGGTCGACCAATCTAGTGATTGGGCAATCAATGGTGAATTGATGATGTGAAAGGAGTCCAAATGGAAATTATATCACAGGTGACTGGACTCTTGTCTGAAAATCATATTTCTTGGGAGTTCTTCCATTAGTTTAATCCAAGAGATTCAATTTCTATGTAACCATCAATCAAAGTATCAAACGGATCCTAACGGAGGAGGAAGAAGATACACAGAGTAAAAAATCATTTATGTTCTTGATATCTAGTATATCTGAGGCATAGTCAGTCCTGAACTAACAAACAGCTCAATTTTTCAGACTAACAATGATCAGAAAAATGCATCACAACTGGCAGCTGTTATCTCATGTTAAACTGCACTTCATCGCTAAAACTCTATCAGTCATATTCCAACTCGATCTTACTCGTTAAACTCAAGTTTTGTCCTCCTACTACACACTGCAAAATTGCCATACAAACAAGCTATCTCCACCCATCCATCCAACAGGAACATCATTCCAAAAATGAATTGCAATTCAAACTAGAAATTTTCCGAATTATCGGCTCATGTATCCAAGTACTTCTGCTCCATGTGTTTCGTGTGGAAAGTGGGAGAACTCAATTATGAAACCAAAGACTGACCTTTGGATGTCAACAACTCATTGAACAACTTCCTTTTCTCACTGACGAGCGGTGCTAACCTAGCCTCACCTTCAAGGGCGACTTGATCTGACACAAAGCACAGAACCTATGAAAAACCGAAATGAGAAAGCAAACGTGCATCGAGGCACAACAGACGCCGCACCGCCTCACCTAGTTTCCGCGTCTTGTCGGCGAGAACGCCGAGGTAGCGCGTGACTCGATCGAGCTTTGCGTTGGAATACTCCTGTAGTTCGCTCGCCTCTTGTCTCAGCTCCAAGTAATCCTGCCTCGCAAGCTGCATCCGGAAATCGCTCTTCTCAGAGCTCGGCAACAGAGAAGGAATCAACCGAAGCAAGAAGCAAAAATTCGAAACCGGCAAATGCCCCAACTCAATCGGGAGCCAAAACAAAGCGCGAGACGATCGGAGCGTTTCGGAAAAACCTGGACATTGTCCGCGAGCCGCTGGACCTTGGAGGCCAGCGGGAGCTGCGAGGGCGGCGAGGAGGCGGTGGCGGCGGCGGAGATCGAGTACCGCCGGACGAAGGGGGCGCTCGGCCGGTGCTGGTCGTCGGTGTCGAAGGAGGCGGAGGTCCGACTACTTCCGCGGCTCGAAGCCGCTCACCTCCCACTTCCACCGGTAGCTCCTCGGCTCCGACTGAAATTTTTTCAAAATGGCGCCTCTTTGTGCAGAGGAGTGTCTCGAGGACAGCGGAGGCGTCGTGCCGGAGGCCGTGGAGGATTTGTGACTTTGTGTGGGAGAAGACAGAAAAGAAAGATTTTTGTGAGAGAGAGACTTCGTGCAGGAGAAGCTTCAAATGCGAAGGGCAGGAGAAGGACGCGGCCATTAATGAAGAGAGAGAAGGAATCGGCAAAAATTTGGCTAAAAATAAAAGCGGGACCCGGCTCCAGTGGCGACACGTGTCTCATTCTTATTGGGCGGGCGCACGGTGACGTGGAGCGCCCGGCGCACCTAATATTTTCCCTCGAATATTTTCTCTCTCGCGTAGGACAGCTGGGGGCCACCCTTGGCCAGCAACATCAACATCTCTCTCATTATGCTCTTATCGTGCTCCTTGAGTATTTCGTCCGAACCGTTATATGTAGAGACATGTGAAGATACCACCTTCAATTTGGGACAATCGAAGATCCCTAATCGAGAAAGATGAGGCACGGCTCCTTCAGCGGCCCTCCACTCCTCCAGATTTCGTAATTCACCAAAAAATAAATGCTTGAGTTGAGGAAAGCCTCCTGCAGAGCAAACCATTTCCTTTCCCATGTAAGCCCCAACTCCCAGCATGAGAAAAACCAAGTGAGGCAATTTCTCCAATATTGGCATCGGATCTTCTTCGAGTTTAGAATTTATTAAGACCAGCTTCCTCAATTGCTCAGGTAGACTTTTATGTTCTAGTAACTTCTGTATATTTCCAAAAATGGATAGCTTACAAGAATAGGGATAGTTTGACATTTTATTCAATTCACCTTCAGTCCATAAATAAGGATAGCTTCTGAAATAAAAAGATGAGGATCGAAGATATTTCAAATTGAATTTAGCAAGTTGCGGAAATATCTCTAGCTCGATAGGATCATTCCAAACAAAGACATTCAATTTTTGCACATTGGTAAGCTTGCCTACATCGTTCACATCACATTTCTTCGAACTGAAGTTTCTCAATGTCCATAGATTCTTTAAAGTGCCCAACCGCAACTTCTTCCGGGCCCCATGGAATTTCTCCTTGACATCAAAGTAGTAAGGAAGACGGAGATACCTCAACCTTCTCATCTTCCACAACACATTTGGCATGGAAACTAAGGTATCTACTCCCAAGTCCAAGAATTCCATACTTACAAGGTTCCCCATAGATTGTGGCAAGCCATTAAACCTACTACCTGCTAAACTTAAGAATCTTAAATGAACTAGGTCTCCTACTGATCTAGGTAAGCTTCCCGTCGCATTAAGGTTCTCTAGTTTCAGAATTCTGAGAAACTTATAGTCTTTGAAAATAGATTGAAATTGCTTCAACTCCCATTTGTCACCTTCGAAGGACATGAGAGTTCGAAGGTGGACCAGAGTTCTTCTTGATGCTTTTAAGCTCGGAATCACATTTCTAGTAAGAGAAAGCCTTCGTATTTTGCAACTTGACTCGACTTTTATTGCCATTGAAGCAGAACAATTCTCCGTCTCATTGTCCTGTTGAATGTTAAGAATGCTTAGAAAACTCTCTTCTAGAGCCTTGGAGATGCATAAGTCTCGCATCAGGTCGTGGAGGTGGAAGCTTTTGATCTTTCCACTTAAATTGAATCGTACTTGAACCATTCCTCTGTTAACCAACTCCATTACATATTGCTTTGCTACATCTTCCACTGAAATTCCTCTCGCTCTGTTGTTTGCATTCAGCGACACAAAACCTTCAGCAATCCACATGTAAAGAACTTCCTCTGCAGAGATTTCTGCATCCTCAGGAAAACTACCCAAATAGAGGAAGCATGGCCTTAGATGCAATGGTAAATTGTCATAACTTAAGGCTAACACTTTTGATACATTACTCTTATCACTAAAATGCAAATTGATGTTTCGTGAACTGTCTCCCAATCATTGTGTACCAAAAAGTCCACCAAGCACAATGACAACCAAGGGCAATCCCGCACACTTCTTAAGGAGTTTATATGCTAACATCTTCATGTCTTCAGTGATTACTACACAATATCGGCAACAAATTGCAACTCAAAGAATCATAGGAAGATGCAACTGTAATAAAAAGATTACTTCAAGGACAAATATATGTGTTTAGATATATAAGTAAGACGCTATAGTTCTTCATAATTTGTGGTTCATTTATGCTTTTGTAAGGGGAAAAATGGGGACCACAACAAAGCTCCTATATATGCCTCCATCTACGCTTGGAAAATCAAGAAGTCCAAACTGTGGCCTGGATTAAGTGACTCAAGCAAATGTAAAACAACAATAAACCTACTTGATGAAGAAATATGAAAGCAACACAGGGATAACTTGAGCGTGATCTCTCGTAACTTGAATGTGCTACTAATCTCCTACACAAATTCTAATGAAATCTTCATGTGCCGCATAACGATTCACGATTTTCCTTATGAATCCCTACTTTTATGGTTAAGCCAACTATTCACAAATGCAAAAAAGGTGGACTTGAGATGAAGCCTATAGAAGAACATAGCTAGGCTTCACATTATTCATAAATCCTATCAAAATTGCTTATTATGTTGGCCTTATTAAAAGCCTCTTCAATATTTAACCTCACTAGAGGAAAGGATGAACAAAGTTTGGATCTTGGTTTAGTGGTATAATTGTTAACTATTAAGAAACAAAAGGGGCATCTAATTCCCCAAATATTGAAATTGTGGTGCCTAATACTCGATATTTCGATCATTTGAATCCATTGTAACTATCAATTCATAAATTGCTTAAGTTTCGAAAAGGACAAACTAAGCAATGAAGTACCTGGTATTTGTCCCTCTATCTCTGACTGTCTTGCAATATCTTCTACAGCTTGGCCCGCAACAATATCTTGACCAACTCTGGATCCATCAGAAGAAATTTCAACAACTAATCCTGCAATGGTAACCGAAGCACCATAAATTAGAATCAAATAGGCAATCTAATCCTTTGGAGTCACTATATGTTAGTGATGGATTTATAAGATGGGCTCAAGGCCCATCCGCTCAAGTTGGGCCCAAAAAAGGCCCGGCCCACGGGAAAAGGGCCCGTGGAAGGGGAGAGGTATAAAAGGGAGGAGAGAGAGAGAAGATAACGTTTGACAATTCAACGTACGTCTTCTCCCCGTTCTCTCTTCCTCCAAAAAAAAAAAGAACAATAAGTTCAAGGCACTGTTTTCTCTCCTTCAAGTCATCATCGGATCGAACGGGGCCAGAATTTCTTCCTCTTCTTCGGCATTGGTGTTTAATCTGTGGCTAACAGCGTACGCTCGAATCCGTGGTGTGCTTTACGATCGGTGATACGTGTTTTCCCGGCTTCGTCTTCCGCATTGATTTAGGGGTTCGATTTAGTGTCGAATCCGTTTTGGGATCAGTAATTCCCAACAGTTAGGTTAATAACTTGAGAGAAGTCTTACCTTTTGTTCGAGGGAATACCTTCTTCTTTAGCAGAACCCAGCTCTCCTCTTGTGATAAGCACTGAGGTTCATTGAGAAAACAATGAGGATAGATATGCTGAGCTACTTCTCTATTGCGAGTTGTTATCAATAGCTTGCTTCTCGTGTCCTTGGTTGGGAATGCGTTTCTAAGACCAACCCATGCCTGTTCGGTCCAAATATCGTCAAGAACCACAATACATCTCTTTTGTTTTTGGGTCATGTATAAAGTTTCAAACAATTCGTCATCTTTCATCTTCGTAACCCCTTCTCTTGATCAGGGTTCAACTTAGCAAGAATTCCCTCCAAGATATCCCTCACACGGTACTTTTGAGATATGCAAGCCCAAGCAAAACCATCAAAATGCTTCTTCACTTTGTCATGAGCAAAGACTTTCTTAGCAAGAGTGGTTTTACCCAAACCACCCATTCCACAAATGGAAATAACTCTCTGTTGTTCTCCATCCTTCAACAGCTCGTTCACCAACACCTCGATACCATCTTCCCTCCCGACAAAATCCTCCTCCTGGAAATGGGCATAAGTCCGTTTCGGCAGCGAAGCTCTCGCGCGTTTGCGTTCGCCCTCATGCAGAGGTTGTATGCCATATTTCTGCATCTTATTACCAATATCGGAAATTCTGGATTTTAAGCCCTCGATCTCTGTCCCCACCTCATGAACCTGCACGCACGAGCACTTCGCCATGAAGCAAGCATACGCTTTGAGGTAGTATCTCTCGATGACGTCCTCAGCATCATAGGCAAAGTCTCGGAGTTGTGCGACACATTCTTCTACAGCTTCCTTGCGCTCTCGTCTTGCATCCACATCCCTCAGCAAGGCCTGGACCTGCCTCAGCGCGCTGTGCAGGTCCTTGACCTTGCCCTCCACTCCCCTCAAGAATTTTACCTCGTTGATGAGCAGGTTTCCTATTTTCTCCACCACGAACGAAACAACAGACTCGGCCATTGGTATTGCACTGCTCAGACTATGATCAGTGGAGATTATGATAGAGAATGACTTGAGAATTCACTTCTGATGCGTTAACAAGCTGTGAACATATAGGCCTGCGAGTTGCGAAGAAGAAAAGAAAGAAATTAAGTACTTAGAAAGTTGCATATTGCATTGATAATGCATATTCTACATCCGCCGACACAAGAAAAGCACCCCAAGAAGAAAAGAATGGAGTAATGGGGAAGTCTACAGGTGTATATTCTCTCCGCAGGTAGAAGAAATGCTTGATAGCAACAGCTCGATGCTTCATAGGTTTTCGATTTTGACTGTCCTCACGGATTGTTCTGTTCTGTGGTTTTGGTCGTCATGCTCTCCGTGATTGAGCTTGTTCTAAGTGGATTAGGCCATGCCGTGATTGATGGTTGGATTTTTGACAGGTAATGCTGTATGATGACAGCAAGCAGCTGTTGGAATGCAGGACTTTCAAGAATGAAGTTGTTTGTTCCAGTGAGACGTTCAATGCTTATTTGGTCGATGTTGGAGAGCCTGAAGGAGGGCAAAAGCCTCTGAATGATACTTATATTCACAGCCAAGCAAAGAAAGTTCCTAAGCGAACAACTTCACTTCACAGAAACAAGTTCGTCAAAGTATCTGATTGCAATCGCTAGTGTTCTGTTCTTACATATTTGTTTTTCCTCATGTTATTGTCTCTAATGATTTGAAATTTGACAACTAATACTCGTACATTTGCAATGTTGCGATTATCTACCTGTTATCGTATAATCCATTTCGCTTACGTTTTAAGAAGATGAGAAGACCAAAGTGCAGAAGGATAAACAGCGACGATCAGCCTAAGCCCATCACAGAAAATTATTAGAGGTTGGTGATGAAATCCTACATAATCCAACTCTCTTATTAGCTAGTAAATGCTGGGTACAAAACTTAGCATCTGTGTTTCTCTTTTTCCAGAATTCAAGAAGAATGAAATGAACAAGTATGGCACATTACCAGCAGGTCCGAACTCAAGGACATCAAGTATGGCAGGTGAGTTTGGACTTTTGCAGATTCATATATGCCCCTGCCTGGCCATGTATCATTTCCTTTGACGTCATATCCTGGATTGTGAATCAATTCTTAATTTCCTTTGGGTTTACAGTTTCTACTTATCTTTATACTACACATTGAATTTGTTCAAGGACAATAGATATTCTCTCAAATCTGATGCTTTGTATATCAAATCTTCTCAATCACAGTGGTTTTATGTTCACATTTTTATCATGGCCTTTCTTGAAAATCATTGGGAGCTTCTTAGCATATTTCCAAACTTTCCCTCAAAAACTGGTCTCGATATTCTGCTAGTTATATAAAGTTTGTTATTGTTGTCTCAGCACTACGGTTGACATGATCTTCCTTTTGATATAGATTGGCATGTCTTGTATACAATGCAATTAACTCAAAATTTGAAGAAATATCATGATGGCTTCTTCCGTTGTACAAGCAGTGGACCTATTACTAGGCAGGTCAAGCTCTACAGTCTACATCCACTACTGATCTTTAACCTTAGATAATACCGGCTTTCTTGTTGCTGAATTAAATGTCGTCTCTTCCTTCCTTTATTAGTTGGTTTTCTTCTTTATGGTTTTTGCTCTTCTCAGCATGCTAGTGAGAAACTTTTATCAGGGTAAATATGGCTTAGAGAATTGGAAACCTTTTTTATGGGTGTTTTACTGGGTTTTCTTGTATGATGCGAGCTGGAAACTTTTAGATAACAGGTTCCTGAACAAAGCTGAAGAAGTAAGCCCTGGGAAGATGATCGAATTTCCTGGTCATTTGGTTGAAGTTGGGAATCATGAAGTCGACCGTGAATCTTTAAGGGATCTAAATGCATGTGGAAACAGCTTCAGTTCTCTTCATAAATTCAATATGCAAAAGCAGCAGCATAATGTTACTACCGTTAATTCTGCTGCAAAAGGTAACTGGAATAGAGTTCAATTTGATTCTTTCCATGGTGTTCTATTAATTGATTTTTATCCTATTTAGTCTTTCTATGGAGGTAATTTGCCTAACCACCTGGCCTAAAGTCTTAATTGGCTATAGAGTCTCAAAATTTCCCTGGTTCTTTATATTCCCATTGATCCTATCATTCAGCTACTCTGCAATTGATGTTAGTGGGGAATACTCCATACTCACCAAAATGATATTTCACCACAATGTGATTCAAAGTTCTAAGGACACAAGTTCATGGGATGTTCATTTCCACTATCTTGAACTTGCATATGCCAAGAGTCAATTTGTTTGTTTTTATTGGTAGCTAACACATTCTTAATTGGCCAGATAAAGAGTGATGACAATTGAAAATCATCACTTTACCATATTATCTCTTCTTTTCTATTATGGAGCATGATTCCCTTCTCTCCATGTTTTGCATGATCTACAATGATTATATGATTTCGATTGTGATACACCGAAACATGTTTTCATTGTTACTTTTGCAGAAGGTAAAAATGACCAGATGCATAAGAGTAGGGCAAAGGAAGTATATTAGATGCCGGAAAATCAAGTGTAACATTTAGATTTTGCTTAGATGCTGGAAAATCAAGTTTAATAGGCGAGGGTGGTCCTTGCCCTTCCCTCTCCTACCTAGGTGAGGGCATCCCATGCTTGCCTAGGCCAGGGCGACCCTCACCTGAGGCCAGTGAGGCTTGCCTGATTTGGTGAGGGCGGCCCTTGCCAGCCAAAGCCTAGGCATCCCTTGCTCGAGGACAGTGATTGTGGCCCTCATATGAGGCTGCCTACCCTCACTGGCCATCAACGAGACCCAAACAGTGATTGGTGAAGGGGACAAGGGAGAAAGAAAGAATATTATAAATAAATAATATATATATATATATATATATATATAAAAGGAAAAGAGAAAGAAATAAAAATTTTGAAAAAAAAAAAATACTAAAACATTATTAAAGATTGTCCACATTAGTGATTTCCAGTCAATAAATTTGACTCGGATGGTTTCAATTGGCAAAGTGTGAAAATGTTTACATTTAATCAATAAAATTGAAAAATTTATGGTTGAATTGTAAAAATGCTATAGATTTTGAACTTTTTGACAATTTTCCCATGCATGTGAAAGCCACAAATCGAGGAAAGCTTCCACTTGTTAATAATAATAATCTATCTAAAGTATTGAAGCTAGTATCGCCGACTTGCTGGAAGCAGCAAGTGAACCAATATCTATGTCATTCAAACAACCCAAGAAAAAAAAACGGAACAAACCACAATCCATAGCGCCTTATAAAAAGTAAAAAAATAAAATGTCAGAATTCTAAATCAACAAAATACCGATGCAATGATTACATTAATATTAAAAAAATAAAACCACAAAAACTGGAAAAAGAAAAGGGATCAATTCGACCGGGAAAAGATCTACTCACGAGCTTAATCACGACCTTCTCGTTTGTCTGAATATTGGTACTTGAAAGTAATTCACAAAAAACTTCAATCAAAATCAAACTAAAAGCAAAATGGATAGAGCAAAACCTGAGTATCGGTTAGCGAGAAGTCCACCGGGGTAGATCTGTCCCAAAAATCCGCTGCCGATCTTACGACCTGAACCGGAAACAATAACTCAACGATTATTGGTTCAATAATAGTACTGGGATTGGGTCATTGAACTCATCATCTTCATCCTCATCATTATCGTCGTCATCACTTGCCACAGCTACCTATATATAGGCGATGGCATATGGATATAGGCAATGGCACACGGGCTCACAGCAATAATTCAGCATCGCATTTTTCACTTTATGTACCGTCAAAAGATTGGTTACACACGGTCAAAGATCAATAAATCAGCATCATATTCTTGCTTTATGCCCTGTCAAAAGAATATTGGTTTCGCATTGGCTAATGGCAATAATTCAGCATCAACTTTTTGCTCTATGTGTTTTCGAAAGATGAGTTTATTACGGCGAAGCGCTTCATGTGCTGTCAATTCAGCATCATACTTTGCTTCATGCGTCGTCAAAAGATTTGTTTCACATGGCCAGATACTAATAGCAACATTTTTGTTCCTTGTGGTGGGAAAACGTACCTTCGCAAATTATATCTACTATAAGATACGCACACCCAAACCAGTCAAACTTGTCCATATTAATTAAATATAACTCCACAAAGTTAAGGGTAAATTGTGATGATGGAACTGCCCGTACAATAGCAAAGCGTTACAGCGATTTTGCAGTGAGTTAACAGTTAAATGTTCTAGCTCTACAATGACTGTAGTAGGTTTCTACGATAACATTTTGAGAAACTAAAATCCAAAAAATTTAAAGTAATTAGCAAGATGAAGGAGAAGCACATGTATTTAAAGCCCATTAAAAACTCCATTAATAAATGATTTTGGATACTTTGACATGTGATTGCAACATGCCATAAACAACTCTGTACTTATATATGGTGTGTAATTTGCATTTGTCTATTCGTTCAGAGACATACAAAAGATTAATGAGAGGTTGTCGCATTTTTTCTTTTCTTCTCACAAACCAGGGGACAAACGTGAAGGCCAGATTTCCTGGATACAGCGGGAGTCAGACGTTCCACTTGGCAGCAACCAGAAGGAAGTTTAGCTTTCTTGGCCAGAGTTTCTTGGTTTTTGGACTTTGGCATTACATAGCAGAGACGCAATAAAATTGGCGAACTGCAGTACAGTGTGAGGTAATTCAGCTAAGTGGGTAATTTCAAGTTGTTAGTGGGGAAGAATTGGACGATCGTGATTAGCCTTCTCGATAGACATGCACAGGACTCTTCTTCATTGCATGCCACCAACAAGAGTATATGATACATCTCTTCATAAACCAATATTTATATCTCTGGCATTACTCTTTAAATACAATAAAATCTCCGCCCCAGGGATCTTGGAAAGTAACAACTATGGACATTAGGAAGAGTTGAGCCTTATCTATACATCTTCAACCGAACAATCTTGTAACCGAGCTGGAACTTGGTGCCGACACACGGCTCCGTCGGAGAGCGAATTTCAAAAGGGAGGAACCATAGCCATGCACGCTCTTATCCAAAGATTATAGGAGAGACTTCATCTTAATCAAACCGCAGCCAGAGAGAGCTGGTCATAACAACAATTGGGCATCAATATCGTTCAACAATAACACTGGATTTAGGTCATTGAGCTCATTATCTTCATCATCGTCATTATCATCATCACTTTCTAGAGATAACTAGATAAAGGTAATGGCATCTAAGTAATGGCACATGGACTACTAGCAATAATTTGGCATCATATTCTTAAAATAATGGCACGTCAGCTGCGAGCAAATATTCTTAAGTAATGGCACATCGGCTGCTAGCAATAATTCGGTATCATATTCTTGCTTTATGTGTCATCAGAAGTCTCATGGGCGGATTCCTTTCATGTGCCTATCATTTTAGCATTTGCTTTATGTGGCATCAAAAGATTGGTTTCTCATGGGTTTATTTTCGAAAATTTTCAAAAATCTTAAACAAATCATGCTTTGATGACAACTTATATTCTTACTTTCTAGAGGTAACTAGATAAAGGTAATGGCATCTAAGTAACGGCACATGGATTGCTAGCAATAATTCGGCATTGTATTCTTAAAGTAATGGTACACCGGCTGTTGGCAAATATTATGAAGTAATGGCAAATCGGCTGCTAGCAATAATACGGCATCATATTCTTACTTTATGTGTCATAAAAAGTCTCATGGGCAGATTCCTTTTATGTGCTTATCATTTCTGCATTTGCTTTATGTGCCATCAAAAAATTGGTTTCTCATGGGTTTATTTTCAGGAAAATTGTTCGAAATTTTTTAATCAAATTATGTTTTTATAAATTCAGTCATAAATTTCGCAATTTTATCAATTAAGTCATAAATCTTTTCATTTTTTGTCAATTGAGTCAATCTGACCAATTTTGGCTAAAAATAGTTAATGTGGACGCCGACGCTGCAATCGAATTGAATGCTCCAAACCGCCATACATAACATTTACATCATGTTTCAATTCCCTGTGATTGTATCATATGTCGTGTAGTCAGACAAGCTCCAAATGGAAGCCGCCCTTTTTCTAACCCAAAAAACACGCCTCCCCATTTCGATTTTAATTCACACGCTAGGGTTTGCTTGTCCATAGATCTACATCTCCGGACCCTTCTAATGCCAAAGGACGAGTAAGGATCAATGAACTTCAGTGCAGCTTAGCCATTAAGTTTTTTTTTGGTTAGACATGTCTTGAGGACATGATCTTTTATGACCAATTCTCTTATATGCCCACATGAACATCCAATACCCGTTGGAACCCCGAAGATCCACTTTAATGTCTACTCAGGTTGTGGAATCAAAGAACCAATATCGAGCTATATTCCAGCAAAAACAAACGTCTCTTCAAGGCCTTGCTTAACATGCGAAAGTTGAGAAAGGACAGCTAGTTATACAAGTTCTTGGACGAGAACTAAGAAGAACAGGGGACAAAGGAAACCGCATAGACCATATCTCAGTTTCTTTGCATTATAAAGTGTACCTCAACATATTGACCAAAAGAAAAAACTGTACCTCAATATGTTGAAGATCACTGGAAATACATTGAATGGCATAGCGTTCGTCCTTTTTCACAGACTGTATTTCATGACACTGCATACTAATTCTCAAATTCGAGATCCTGGATTTTAAGCCCTCAATTTCTGTCCCCACCACATGAACCTGCATGCAAGTGCACTTCGCCACGAAGCAAGCATATGCTTTGATGATGTTTTGTCCCTTCTTCAGCATGACTCTGAGGATGTATCGCTCTATGACATCCTCGGCATGACTCTGAGGATGTATCGCTCTATGATCCTCGGCATCATAGGCAATGTCACGGAGTTGTGCGACATTCTCCAACAGCTTGATCGTGCTCTTGTCTAGCGTCTGCATCCCCCAGCAAGCACTGGATCAGCTTCAGCTCCTTTTGCAGGTCCTCGACCTTGCCCTCCACGCCCCACAAGAATTTGGCCTCGTCGATGAGCAGTTTCCCTATTGTCTGCCCATTGACGAAACAACAGACTTGGTCATTAAATTGACTACTTGGCTATGATCAGTGGAACTTATAATAGAGGTTGACTTGAAAATTGAAAATTCACTTTTCATCCGTTAACAAGCTCTGAAGCAATAGGCCTGCCAGTTGCTAAGAAGAGAGGAGGAATAAGCACTTAAAAAGTTGCATATTGCACTGACAGTGCACATTCTACATCCAAAAAAGCGCAAGAAAATCACCCCGCACATGTCTTGAGGCTTATTGGGTCTCGAAGCTTGCCAACTCTTGGAGCTACAAGTATAAGCTCCAATTTTTATTTTTATTTTTATTTTTTAAGAACAAAAGTTGTGCCTTCAACCTGCAAACCAAAAAGAAAAGAAGTCCCTGGGTTCTGACCCTTTAAACATGTTGCCACTAAGGCAAAATTTGCCAAAAGCTTGCTCATAATGAGATTGTCTTAAAAGTATGGGGAAAAAATTGGAGCAAAAATTTGTCATCATAAGTTTGCCTCAAGTATGTTTTAGTTGAGCAAACTGTGCATATTTTATTACGCCCAACTAATAAGCATGTAAAAATTTTGACTACAAATATCTATATCCAACACAACATCTCACGATTGAAAAGAAATTGCAATTACTTAGCCATATCAGGTCAGTTTTGTATAAACTTGATGTTCTTGCACATATAATAACATGAAAAAAAAATAGATACAAAATTAGAAGAAAACCAAATTACTTTATCTGAATGTGTGTTTTATGTGTGTTATGTTATCCTGTTGATAAAGACAGCGTGCTTTTCATAAGTTCAAAAAAAGTCCTAAAAGAAACAAAAAGAAAGTTTGGACTTCTATTAGATCTATTATTAGTGTGAGAATTGATTTACACATTTATCGTTGAGTGATTGACACTGGAAGAACTCAATGACATTATTATCTTCGAAGCGTGTAGAAATTTTGCTACAGACGTAACTGTTATCCCAAAACTTTTAGCCCAAGCCAAAAGGATTTTAGGTCTAGCCCTACAACTCACATTTCATAATTCAGCTTCTGCCATAACTTACAAAGCTTTTGAGATCCCTAAAAATTCAAATCCCAAAAGCACGGCATTGGAAGCTGTGAAGAAATGGAAACTTGGCTTCACAAAGCACTCGTAGCATGACCGCAAGGTCTATTGCAACTGCTCTGTCTCTCTGTCTCCGTCTGTCTGTTTGTCTCTCTCTCTCTCTCTCTCTCTGCCAAGGTCGCTCACTAGTCTATGTAATGGGTAAACAGAGCTTATCAAAAGAGAATACCATAGTTGCCTCACTCTCTCTCTGTCTGCCTCCACCGTTAAGGTCGCTCACTAGTCCCTACGTAATTGTTAAACAGAGCTTCTTCTATCATCAAAAGAGAATACTATAGTTGCCTCAGTTGTTCTTCTAGCAACCCCATCATTGATCTTGCTCAGTCAAAACATACATGTCTCTAGCAAAAAATCGATCTTTCTTCTTATAAGTAATCTTCCAGGCAAAAAAGTCAATACTCAACAAGGAACAAAGGAGCATACAATCGTATTATCCTAGAAGCACGGCATCAATTCACGCGTCACAGCATTAACCGTATAGTGAAAGCCACAAACCAAGGGAAGTTCCACTTGTTGCCTCTACTCATTTTGAAACATAAAAGTTACCACAAATAACTTGCTGGAAACAAGTGAAACTATCAATATCTATGCCAGTTGCACAACCCAAGAAAGAAACGGAACAAAGCACGATCCATGTCGCCTAAAAGAACGTAATGATAAAAACATCAAAATTCTAAATCAACAAAACACCGATGCATTGACCACAACAATACTAAAATTTAACTAAAATGGGCAAAAGCTAGAAAAATAAAACGATCAATTTAATTGGGAGAAAAGCCACTGACAAGCTTAAAACGGCGACTTTGTCGTTCATCCAAACAAAGCCAAACTAAAAAGCAGAATGGATAAAGCAAAAATCAAATGTCAGTCAGCATGCTGTCCACTGAGGCAGATCTCTCCTTATGATCCGCTACCAATCTTACGACTGAGCTGGAACTTGTTTCTAGGATCAACCGGAAACAATAATGCAGAATGATTATTGTTCAATGGGATTGGGTCAATGAGCTCATCATCTTCATCCTCACCATTATCATCATCATCAGTCTCTACAGCTAACTATTTTTAGACAATGACATACAGGTAATGATACAATTTTGTTTTATGTGCCATCAAAACATTCGTTTCCCATGGGCTAATACTAATAGCAATCACTTAGCATCATATATTTTGTTAATATTCGTTACTGCAGTTCTAGTGTGCTGAAAAATTAATGGCGACTCATCATCAAAATGATTAAATTTTTTTGAAAAAGGAAAACCTCCTCACTTCAAGATTCAGACAACTTCTGCAGCAAACACTTTCGCCCGGACAACTGTAAGAAAAGAAAATGTCCAAAAAGACGAACGAACATGAGAGGGTAGTCAATAGTAAACAGAAACTGTCAAGACAAAAGAAGAAATGAGCAATTGGAGCGGAGAATGTATTACAGGAATACTACAAAGAATGGCGGAAAACGAGAGAGGTTGCTTCATGGCTTCGCGTTTCTAACCACCAATTGCTTTGTCCCTTTTGGTTTCTCGTTTTCTTCTTTTGTCTTTTTTGGATCCCTTCGATGGATAACCGCACGAAAAATTATAAAGAAAAGCACAAAAGCCGAAGAAATTATGAAAAAGAAACCGAGGAGGTGCCTCCACGTTGCTTCGTCGTTTTTCTCCGCATGGCTCGTCCCTTCGATTAATGTCTAGTGGAGACGCCAAATGGTCTTTTTCTTAATCGCGGTTTTCTTCTTTTTCTCTGGTCGCATTTTTATCCTACGCCATCGTTCATTCATCACAATGCAAAAACTAAACCACGAAAACGAGAGCAACCGGTCGCTTCCATTTCATGCGCCTGAACACCGTTCCAACTCCCCACGTGGGCATTTTGTCAAGCACCTGGCCACCACTTGAAAATGCTCGGATCTTTCCCTCTTCTTCGGTTCCGCAATGACTTTGACGACGATGTCTCCAACGCCACGAGCAGTGACGCTCATTTCTACTTGTCTCGCATCAGCGTCCTCTGAGACACGTTGGATTCACCGTCGCCTCCTCTCGCATGCCCTCCAATCGTCCCCCCGCAGCCTACGAGAATTTTGCATCTTCATCGAGCGAGTCACGAGCTCCCCCCGCAGCCTTTGAAGCCCCCAAGGATGAGAGGGAAAATAAAAGTTGGTCCCCGAAATTTTAGTTAATGTTCAATTTGGTCCTTGGAATTGAATTTTGGCCAAATTGGTATTTGTGCTCTCTGATTTAAGCTAATTGATCCTTTCAGCCGACACATAATCCAAACGACTACGACAAACCAATATGGAGCCATAAAACATCAATTCGCTAGAAAGGTGCATGAGCTAGATTGGAGCCATACTTTTATTTATTTATTTATTTATTTTTAACAGAACTTACTAGTCCACTTTGTTGAAAAATTCAATTAAAAGTAAAATATTTAATCCCTGCATTCTTTTATAGAACCGTCCTTCATTTTATCACTCGGGCTCAATTTGAATTATACAGCTTTTGATATTAGTGGTTTAATCGGTCCTCGACCGATTAAGAAATCAATTATATATCGGCCTTCATTTTTTCCTGAGAAGAAAAAAAACATAATAGTCGACTACATTAATTATTGGAATTGTCTAAGTTGAGCAAATCTCACATACTTTCAGCTCACAATGCAGCTGAATACTTGAACTTATTTTTCTAGATCTGAGCTTTCTTCAAACTGACCAAAATCCTACAGGACACAATCATCTATTGATTTATACTTTAAATTTTTCTAGCTCTGAATTTTTCTAGCTTTTTTTATTTATCTAATTCTTTAAGTTAAACTATTTTATATTTTCTCAATTGGATTTCAAAATACTGAATTAAATGCACCGACCTCGTTTCCCGCCATAACATTTCAGCTCTCGAAAGCGGTATCACTTCACTTGCAGCTCTCCGAAATCCCTGGAAATTCTTCTTCTTCTTCTTCTTCTTCTTCTTCATCATCATCTTGCAAATGCAGAAACCGCCATGGACGAGGCTTCGATGAAATGGAACGTCACCTTCACAAAGCACCTCAAGCAGAAGCGCAAGCTCTACCGCGACGGCTTCCTCTCTCTCCACTGCTCCGCCAAGGCGCGTTCCCTCTCTCTCACTCGCTACTCATCTCCGCCATTGATGTCCAGCTTGTTAGAAAATAGTAAAATTGTTTTTTTTGTTTTGATTAGCTTATTTGTCTTTTAATTGTTTTTGGCTAAGTGTGTGAAAGCAAGAGTTAGTTAGTTTGTAAAAAGCCAAAGGAGAGAATTCTTGAAGAAGCTACAAGGAGAGAATTCTTGAAGAAGCTACAAGTGGTACTTGTTGCTGAAGTCTTCAAGAGTAGGAAGAAAGCTTCAACTTGGTAAACTTGAACTTGAAGGAAAAGTTTCAGCCCACAATTGTTGACTCCTTGGCCAAGAAGAAAAGTTCAACTTCAACTCTTGCATGTTGAAGATAATGCTGGTGAAGACGCTTATAAATATAGGGTTGTGTTAGTTTACTTAGTGTGTGAGAGAGTGAGATTTTAGAGAGAGTTTTAAGCTTAGCAAAGTTAGTGTGTGTACTCTTTTAAGCCTTTACAAAGGCATATTGTGTAATATAATCTCTCTCTCTGTGTGTACTCTCTCCCTCCAAATCCTTTTGGTTCCAACAATTGGTATCAGAGCTAGCCATGGCATCCACTAGCTCCGTTCAGATGCAACTTCCGAAGTTGAACGGAAAATTACAACAACCGGTCCGTTCGATGAAAGTTCTATTCGGTCTCAAGATTTGTGGAACTGGTGGAGAACGGCTACACCGAAGTAGCTGATGCTGAAGAATTCAATGCTTTGAGGAAAGAGGAGAAAGAAGCGTTGGTGGAATCTCGAAAGAAAGATCGAAAAGCATTATATGCGATCTTTCAAGCCGTGGAGGAGACGATATTTGAAAAATATCGAGTGCCGAGACAAATAAAGAAGCGTGGGATATATTGCAAAAATCCTACAAAGGTGATGATCGTGTCGGGGCGGGTGCGGCTCCAAACACTTCGAGGAGATTTTGAGTCTTTACGCATGAATGACTCGAATCTATCTCGGCTTACTTTGATCGTGTACAAACCATCGTTAACCAACCGAGGGTTAATGGTGAAGAGCTCCAAGATGTACGAGTCGTAGAAAAATCCTTGAGCTCTTTGACTGAAAGATTTGACTACGTGGTTGCGGCGATCGAAGAAGGCCAAGATATATCAACCATGACGTTGAGCGGTTGATGGGTTCATTATGCTCACATGAGCAAAGAATGAACCGTAAGTCTATCGATTCGAATTCCCGAGCAAGCACCGCAGAGTCGTCACTCAATCAAATCGAGGAGGTCATCATGGTGGCCGAGGTCGTGGAGGTCATGGAGGTGCCCAAGGTAGAGGTGGAAATCTGAATTCCACTAAAGATATCAAACACGTGACAAATCAAAAGTCAAGTGTTTTAATCAACAAATTCGGACATTACAAATCCGAATGTCGAGCAAATAAGGGGCAAGAGCAGCCAGAATATGTGCACGCTGTCAATGCAAATGAAGGCGTGGTGTTAGCATGCCAAATGGATGACTCAAGTACCATGGACACAAAAATTTGGTACCTTGATACCGGGTGCAGCAATCACATGTGTGGTCAAAAGGAGCTATTTTCGAAGTTAGATGAGACGGTTCGTGGTGAAGTCAACTTCGGGAATAAATCCAAAATTCTTGTGATGGGCAAAGGTAACATTGATATCAACTCAAAAGATGGTACTAATGTTACTATTGCAGACGTTTACTTTGTGCCGGGACTCTTTTGGAATTTGCTAAGTGTCGGGCAACTATCTGAAAAAGGCCACAAAGTTAACATTGAAAATGGTGTGTGCACCATTAGAGGCGCAAACAATAAGTTGATTACGACGACACAAATGACGAAGAACCGGATGTTTCCTCTATCCCTTCAGACGAAGACTCTATTGAGTTTCCAAGCAATGATAAAAGATAGCAAGTGGCTATGGCATCTTCGGTTCGGTCATCTAAATTTTCGTGGACTTAAATTACTAGTCCAGAAAAAGATGGTGACCGGCATGCCCTTGATCAACGCTCCAGACCGCTCATGTGAAGGATGTCTCGTTGGAAAGCAACATTGGAAATCTTTTCCAATTGGGAGAGCTAGAAGAGCCAAGCAACCTCTGGAGTTGGTACATATAGATATCTGTGGCCCTGTTGAGGTGGAATCATTTGGACAAAAAAGGTACACGCTAATTTTTTCGATGATTTTACTAGAAAAACATGGACTTATTTTTTTGAGAGAAAAATCAAGCTTTTGGCAAATTTAAAGAATTCAAAGTCTATGTTGAGAAACAGAGTGGCTTTAATTTAAAGACATTGAGATCGGACAGAGGAGAGTTTACTTCCAATGAATTTGACAATTATTGTAAAATTCATGGAGTGAAACGTCAATTGACTCGCTAGCTATACTCCTCAGCAAAAACGGTATAGCAGAAAGAAAGAATAGAACAATTTTTGAAATGGCAAGAAGTATGCTAAAGGCTAAAGCATTACCGAAGAAGTTTTGGGCAGAAGCTGTTGCTTGTGCTGTATTTGTGTTGAATGTGTCCAACAAGGAGTGTTCTTGGAAGAACTCCAGAAGAGGCTTGGAGCGGCAACAAGCCAGATGTTTCGTTCCTACGGGTATTTGGGTGCGTAGCATATCCCCATATACCGGACGAACGAAGAAAAAGTTGGATGATAAAAGCGAGAAGTGCATTTTCATTGGATATAGTTATGTGACTAAGGGTTATAAGCTATATAATCCTATCACGAGAAGGTAATTATTAGCGGGATGTCCAATTTTTGAAGATGAAGCCCGGGACTGAATCAAAAGGCTGACCGGAAAGGCATTCCTATGGAAGATGAACCATTGGTGAGGGAGACCGAAGAATCTTCAATCCATCACTTTCACCTGGTAGTTCATCCTCCTCACCAGCAACGACTGCAGAACCATTGATTCGTCGTTCACAACGACCGCAGAAGACGCTAGTAAAATTCAAGGATTATGTGGTCACAAGAGTTGATCATAATGACGGTGATGAAATCACTGATGAAACAATGGTAAACTTTTGTTTATTTACCGAATGTGACCCCATATCCTATGATGATGCAACAGCAGATGAGAAGTGGAATCAAGCAATGGATGAAGAAATCCACTCCATTGAAAAGAATGACACGTGGGTGCTAACTTCTTTACCACCAGTAAGAAGCCTATAGGTGTCAAGTGGGTGTACAAAACGAAGTGCAAACCCAACGGTCGGGTGGACCGTTACAAAGCCGATCGGTGGTGAAAGGCTACAAGCAAAAAGCCAGGTATTGATTATTTTGAAGTATTTGCACCGGTGGCTCGAATGGATACCATTCGAATGATCTTGGCACTTGCAGCTCAAAACCGTTGGAAAATCCATCAAATGGATGTGAAATCGGCATTCCTCAATGGTTTTCTTGATGAGGAACTATATGTGGAGCAACCACAAGGTTATGTGAAGAAAGGGCGTGAAAATCAAGTTTATAAATTGAAGAAAGCGTTGTATGGGCTAAAACAGGCACCTCGAGCTTGGTACACGAGGATTGATACTTACCTGTTGGAGCATGGCTTTCAAAAGTGCCCTTATGAGCATACATTGTATATCAAATCAAATACTAACGGCAATATTATAATTGTTTGCCTTTATGTTGATGATTTGATATTTACAGAAGCTATGAGAAGATGTTTGCTGAATTCGTGGAGGCCATGACAAGTCAATTTGAGATGACAGATTTGGGATTAATGTCCTATTTTCTGGGCCTTGAAGTGAAGCAAACAAATGAAGGCATTTTGTTTCACAGCAGAAGTATGCTAATGATATCTTGAAGCAATTCAATATGGAAATGCTCAAATCAATTCGAACTCCCGTAGCAGAAAGGTTGGAGTTGAAGAAAGAAGGAACCGGTGAATTGGTAAATCCCACTTATTTTAAAAGTATCGTTGGCGCTTAAGATATTTGGCTACCACTAGGCCAGATATAACTTATGGCGTGGGAATTATTAGTCGGTTTATGGAGAAACCATACCAATCACATTTGCAAGCAGCAAAAAGAATTTTAAGGTATGTCAGTGGAACTCGCGATCATGGAATTTTATATTCTTACACCGACAACTTCGGTTTAGTGGGGTATACGAGACAAAGTGATTGGGCAGGTGATATTGAAACACAGAAGAACACTTCCGGATATGCGTTCTTTCTTGGATCAGGAATAATTTCTTGGTCATCAAAGAAACAATAAGTTATTGCACTCTCAACAGCTGAAGCATAATACATTGCAGTATCTTCAGCAGCATGTTAGGCGATGTGGCTTCGAAGGATGCTTTTTGAGCTTATGCATGAACAAAAAGGTCATACTAAATTGATGTGTGATAACAAGTCAGCGATTGCATTAGCCAAGAATCCTGTATTTCATGGCAGGAGCAAACATATTGACATCAAGTATCATTATATTCGTGAGCTGATTAAAGAAGGTGAAATTGAACTTGATTTCTGTAAATCCGAAGACCAGATTGCAGATATTTTGACAAAACCATTGAAGGCGAATTTATTCGAGAAATTGAAGACAATGCTTGGTGTCGTTGTTTTTCAAAATCAATTTTAAGGGAGGCTGTTAGAAAATAGTAAAATTGTTTTTTGTGTTTTGATTAGCTTATTTGTCTTTTAATTGTTTTTGGCTAAGTGTGTGAAAGCAAGAGTTAGTTGGTTTATAAAAAGCCAAAGGAGAGAATTCTTGAAGAAGCTAAAAGGAGAGAATTCTTGAAGAAGCTACAAGTGGTACTTGTTGCTGAAGTCTTCAAGAGTAGGAAGAAAGCGTCAACTTGGTAAACTTGAACTTGAAGGAAAAGTTTCAGCCCACAATTGTTGCCTCCTTGGCCAAGAAGAAAGTTCAACTTCAACTCTTGCATGTTGAAGATAATGCTGGTGAAGACGCTTATAAATATAGGGTTATGTTAGTTTACTTAGTGTGTGAGAGAGTGAGATTTTAGAGAGAGTTTTAAGCTTAGCAAAGTTAGTGTGTGTACTCTTTTAAGCCTTTACAAAGGCATATTGTGTAATATAATCTCTCTGTGTGTGTACTCTCTCCCTCCAAATCCTTTTGGTTCCAACACAGCTCAACTCGATCGGCGAATTTAGTTACCTCCGATTGGGCTGGGACGTGATTCGGTTCTGATCGGCTAGAGGTCCATGTCGAAACTGCAGTGGCGATCGATTCCCTGAATTCAGCTCGCTTGATCAGGCTAGATAGTAACGGCTCGATGTTGCTAAGGATTTCGATTTCGACTGTCCTCGCGGACTGTTCTGTTCTGTGGTTTCGGTTGTTGTGTTTCCCGCGATTGAGCTTGTTCTGAGTGGATTAGGCCATGCCCTGATTGATGATGGGATTGTTTGACAGGTAATGCTGTATGACGGCAGCGACCAGCTGTTGGAATGCAGGATCTTGAAGAATGACGAAGTTGTTCGCTCCAGTGAGACGCTGACGTTCAATGCTTATTTGGTTGATGTTGGAGAGCCTGAAGGAGGGCAAAAGCCTCTCGATGATACTTATGCTTGCAGCCGAGAAAATAAAGTTCCTAAGCGAACAAATCTGCTTCACAGAAACAAGTTCGTCAATGTATCTGATTGTGCCGGTATTGTCTGTTCTTATGTGTTTGTCTTTCTTAATGCTCGTGTCTCCGTTGTTTTGAAAATCGATGACTCATGCTTGTACGTTTGCAAATTTGTGCCCATCATCTACCTGTATTATCGTATAATTGACTTGGCTTTCTTTTCAAGGAGATGAGAAGACCATAGTAGAGAAGCATAAACAGCAGACGCTCAGCCTAAGCCCATCACAGAAGATTATTAGAGGTTGGCGATGAATTCCTACATAATCTAATTCTCTTAATTGCAAGTAAATGCTGGGTACAAAACTTAGCACGTGCGTTCTTTTGTTTTTTTTTTTTTTTTTTCAGAATTCAAGAAGAATGAAATGAACAGGTATGGCATATTGCAGGCAAGTCCGAACTCAAGGACATCAAGTACGACAGGTGAGTTTGGACTTTTACTGACTCATCTATGCCCATGCCAGGCCGTGTCTTTCTCTTGATGTATCTCCTAGATTGTGAATCTGTTCTTGATTTTCTCTGGGTGTATAATTTCTGCATGTTGTTACACTACATGTGGCATCCATTAAAAAAATGTTTACTCAAATTTGATGCTTTGGATATTGAATCTTCTCAGTCACAGCAGTATTATGTTCACATATTTAAATCGCTTCTCTTGAAGAACATTGGAGCTTCCTAGCATATTTCCAGACTTTCCCTCAGAAAACTGGTCTCTATATTCTTTCTGTAGTTACATTCATAAGTTTGTTATTGTTGTCTTAGCACTGCAGTTGACGTGGTGTTCCTTTTGATATAGATTGGCATGTCTTGTATACAACACAATTAACTCAAAAGTCAAAGAAATATCATGATGGCTTCTTGTGTTGTACAAGCAGTGGATCTATCACTAGGCAGGTCAAGCTCTACATTCTACATCTCTACTGATCATTAGCCTTAGATAATACCAGCTATCTTGTTGCTGAATCATATTTCAGGTCTTCCTTCCTTAATTAGTTAGTTTTCTTCTTCATGGTGTATAACTTTCTCTACAGATTAGTAAAAAAAATTTTATCAGGATAAACATGGCTCAGGTCATTGAAACCTTTTTGGGGCGTTTACCAGGTTTTCTTGTATGATACGAGCTGGAAACTTCTAGATAGTAGGTTCCTGAACAAAGCTGAAGAAGTAAGCCCTGGGGAGATGATGGAATTTCCTGGTCATCTGGTTGAAGTTGGCAATCGTGAAGCAAACCATGAATCTTTGAGGGAACTGAATCTAAATGCAAGTGGAAACAGCTTGAGTTCTCCTCACAAATTATATATGCAAAAGCAGCAGCATAATGTTACCACCGTTAAATCTGCTGTAAAAGGTACCCTGGAATAGAGTTCAATTTGATTTGTTAGCTGGTGTTCTATATATAGCTGTTTTTTTCCTGTTGATTTATTCTTTGGAGGTAATTTGCCTTAGCTCCTCTCCTAAAGTCTTGAACTGTCAATTGATTGTCAAAATTTTCTCCCTGATTGTTTATATTCCCATCAATCCTATCATTCAGCTGCTCTGCAAATTTATGTAACTAGGGGATGCTCCGTACTCACCAAACTGATATTTTAACACAATGTGATTCGGAGCTTTACAGACACAAATTCATGGGATGTTTATGATCGTGGGATGATTTCCACAAATTCTGTAACTTGCAGATGCCAAGAGTTAGTTCATTGTTTTTATATGTAGTTACACTTTCTTCATTGACCAAATATAGACTGATCACAATTAAAAATCATCTCTGTTATTTATATCATCTTCTCCTTTTCTGTTAAGGAGCGAGATTCCCTTCTCTTCATGTTTTGCATGATCTACGATCATTACCTGATTCTGATTGTGATGCACTGAAACATGTATTCATTAGTACTCTTTCAGAAGAAAAAAATGGCCAGATGCATCAGAAGGGGGCAAAGGGGAGTACAATTGGGCATAACAGGTCAGATTTTGCTTGGATGCATATTCAGCTTGCTAAGAGTGTTTGCTAGTTGCCTTGTCTCTACATTTGTTGCAAGTTCTTATGTGATTATGAACTCACATTTTTTTCCTTGGTGAAATCAAAGTTGCCCATTAGGAAACTTTGGCACTTGTCATAGGCAAAACTCTATACTGCTTAATGAGATGGATTTTCGAAATTCCTTACATATGACAGATATCGCACTTGAGTTAAAAAATGTACAGTAGATAGAAGATTCACCAAATTGAAAACTATGTATAAAGGTTCCGGCTTTGTGCTTC